>NC_000073.6:48948591-49113591 GCF_000001635.26 Mus musculus
TGTGTGTGTGTGTGTGTGTGGGGTAAACCCGGGCATAGTCATTGCATAGTCACACTTTCTCACTGTTATAAGCTCTCCAGCTCTGCGAGTGGCATCTTTAGATTATTCTGGAAAATTCAACCAAACAACCAAACAACAAAAACACCCTTAAAACTTAGGAACTGAATTCTGTAAAATGGCAGTAAATACTGAAAGTGCACTCATAGGCTACCTACCAGCGCCAACTTGTCACTGTCCTCACAGACTCTCTAGGGAGAGCCTCTTATCACCCCAATGATAGAGATGGGATGACAAAGGCCCCAAATCATTGTGGTCACATAGCTTCTGTGTGCTTAGTGATGATAATAACCATGTCAGCCAGGCTCCAAGTCTAGGCTCAGAAGCATTGTGCAGCTTTATCTCCTGTGGGTTCCTTTTCTTGCTCTTGTTCTTTCTGTGTGTGTATGACAGGGTCCCCCATGTAGCCCAAGCTGGCATGGAACTGGTAACTGGTCGTTCTCCCACCTCAGCTGCCTAAGAGCTGGGCTTATAGATCTAAACCCTGCTCAACCCCATCATTTCCTACATTGTCTCCTTTGCAACCTTCTCTGTAAGAATCATGCACTTCTTCCCATGCTATGAGGACCTAAGGTGTGTGTTGGCCCCTCTAGTCCAAGATTATTTGCTCCAGGGTGTTCCAAGAACTGCTCTGTGAGAAACCAGGGCAATGATATTTAACCCCCCGTAGGTGACCTCAAGTTGAACAAGGCCCTCTCGTTTCTCAGTGCGCCTCAGCCCTGCACTGCTGCATAGCGCTGTGCAGCCAGAGTTTTGCATCTGACCTAGTTGGGTTACGCTGTGACTTCAGGAAAGTTCAACACTTGCTTTAGATGCAGTGTGTCAACACCTCTGCTAATCTTCCCTGCTCCCTCATATTTTTAGCTTTACACCTTGGCTTCTGTGAACTCTATCGTTAAAATGTTAGGTGGTGGCTGCATAGAGGGAGGGCATTTGAGCTTTCCTGAATTTTGGACACTGAAGCAGAGGAGATGCCTGTTCCACTGAGGCCCCGGTGACCTTTATGAGACGGCCTATCATGAAAAATATCTTTGAAAGGTATTGGTACAGAAGTATACAACCTACTTTAATCAATTCTATAGACTCACAATCTGCTGAGTTTGCATTGGGTAGGTATAGGCACATCTGTTGGTGGAGTGGTTGCCTAGCACTCATAAAGCCCTGGGTTTGATTCCCCAGCACCACATTATCTGGACTTGATGGTGGTCATGTATAAGCAGTGCTTAGGAGGTACAGGCAAGAGGATAAGAAGTTTAAGGTTATCCCCAGTGACATCCAGAGTTTGGGGCCAGCCTGAGCTACTTAAGACCCTCATCCTATCTCATCTAAGACATTTGTATTTGACTTTCTCTCTTCATCTACGTTCAGACTACTTACTCAAAACAATGGCATACAATCACTTAACATTGATACTTACTGTTGTGCAGAGGATTTTCACAGCAGTACATTGAAGCACACAATATCTGTCTTAGTCTTCTTTAGCTGTTGCTGTAGTTTGAACTTCCAAAATCTGATGGCCAAAACAAAAACATTGGAAAGAAATAAGCAGAAGTATCCAATCTAATATAATCAATTCTATAGACTCCTAATCCGCTGTTTGCAAGGCTGTCAGAGGAGTACATTCAGTTAGCCAAGGATGCTCTAATCTCCCATCCCTGTGATAGGCTCTAGGCAGATCTCAGGTTGGGGCTGGAGTCTTCTGAGCCTGTTAGTTACAGTCTACCAAAAGAACCAGAAGCCCTATGCAGTGTGGCGGATTGGATCTGTCCACAGAAGGCCTGAGAAGTCTGGCAGGCCAGTAATTAGTGTTCACTGCCATGGTGGCTGCAGGAGCAAAGGGAGATGACAGTTGTGCATCTTTACCTTCCCTAAGACTGAAGTAGAGACCACAGATTTTGGTGTTACAAGACCAAAATCACAAAGGAGATATCGACCAAGAAGAAGAATGGGAGCTGGGCATCTCATTAATACCAGTGCTCCGTGCTCTGTCCATGGTCAGCCCCACCTAGACACAGTGTGCAAAGAAGTCTGGGAGATTATAGAGTTTCCTGTGTGGAGAGCAGAGGCACGGTTTCCTCAAGTTTATAAACAGATCTGAGAATGGACAAGCAACTGACCAGTGGGTGTTTCCTAGATGTGTGGGCACGTGACAAGAAGAGCAGGTCTGCTCTCATCCTTGGGGTTGTGCACATTCACACTAGCCTCTGACACATTCTCAGGCCATCTGGGAGAGTCTGGCGGTGGCTCTGCATTCTGTGTTTCCCCTCTCACCTCAATTCCTATCCAGACTGGAGCCTCTCCTCTCCCTCATACCCTTCTCTCGGAGGCCACCATAGATTCTGAGTAACTCATCATGCTTTGTTGGTTGGGTGATGAGACCCCAGGAGTCCCCTCAGGCTTGGGTCCAGACAGTGGTAACAGTGAGGAATGGGTCTCTTCAGCTTCCCTTCACCCTATCTTGGACAATCATTTTCATAGAGGTAGATGCTAAGACCTGGTCATTTTCTCTGCCTTTACTTCCGTGACTCTGAGCAAGGATAATGAAGATAACGAAGTGTAGGCTAAGATCTTGAGGCTTGTTCTTACTGACATCTACAGATAGACAGGAAGAAAGGCGAGCTGACTCATCCACCCCCTTACCTTTTTACCACTGAGCAGGGGCTGGGAATTTTACAAAGGTGAAAGAAAGTTCTCACGATCCAGTGTCATTGACCCCTGCCAGGCGCATCCCCTAGGGAGACTCTGTGAAGCACCCACAGACTTTACCTTTGTGCTACAAAGCTGGGTTTCACCTTGGTAGCCATTTCCTGCCTCCCTTCCCAATCCCTGCCCCGGGCTTCTTGCCTGCTTCACCCTCAGGCCTTCCTGGATACATGGTGTCTGCTCTTCCATCCGGGTCTTCCATCCGGGTCTTCCATCCGGGTCCTGTCTAATGTTCTGCAGCTCTCGGTCACTGGCACCAGTTGGACCTTCCTCTAAGGGCAGAGGACATTGAGCTACTCAGGCAGCCAGCAAGTCCCAGCAGTCCTCCTCTTCCATCTGACTCCACATCTCTGGGGTTATAAGTACCCATGCAACCGTGTCTGGCTTTGTAATACAGGCTCTAGGGATTTGAACTCAGGTCCTCATGCGTCTGGAGCAAGCCGACTTACCCACAGAACCATCTTCTTAGCTCCCTGTCCTTACCTTACCTTTCATTTTATTTTTGTTTCTGAGATAGTGTATGGCTCTTGTAGCTCAGATGGCCTTCAAACTTCCCTAGATCCTCCTGCCTCTGCCTCTCCAGGGCTGGGATACAGGTATGTGCCATTTCATTTGGCTAGAATAGATTCTCCCTTTTGAAGATTTATTTTTATTACTTTAGATTATGTGTATGTGTGTGTATCTATGTGGAAGTGTGTGTATGCCATTGCGGGTACCCTGAAGCCTGAAGGTCAAAAACCTTGGATTCCCTTGAGGCTGGGTTTAGGCAATTTAAGCCACCTAATGTGTGTGCTGAGAATGAAAGCTGGGGCCCTGTGCTATTCCCAAAGACTTCTCTCCAGTGCCAGCACAGGCTCCCTCCTCTCCTCTTCTTGCTTTTCTTCTTCCTCCTCCTCCTCTGCCATCTACTTCTTGTCCTCCTCCTCTTTTTGTGGTTGTCAAGTTAAAATTTTTTTGTTTTCATTTATTTTTCAAGAATGCCATTACAATATATTTCGATCATATTCTTTTCCCTTCCCCAATTCTTCCCAACTTCTACCTACCCAACTTCACATTCTTTTTCTCAAAACAAAAACAACAGAAACAGTAAACAAAAACAAAGCCAAAACCAATTTTAAAAAACACAAAACAAAATAAAACAACACCACCCTTGAAGTGTGGTTGGTATTGGTCAACTATTCCTGAGCATGGAGCCTGCCCTGGTTGTGCCCTATATGTACAGTGTCTCTCCACTGGAGAAAGCTGACTTTCCTAGGAGCTATCAATTGCAAGTAGGTCTTCTGTGGGAGGTGGGACTTTGTGCCAAGTTCCCCCACTAATACATCTTTGGTTCCTTTTTACTAAGCTAACCCAGTGGCCCAGAAAGAAGACAGTATTTTGAAATGTTCTTTGAAGACTTAGACTACCTAGGCTTCTAACAGTCAGCCCCCAGGGAGAAGGCAGCAACACAGAGAGGTGGCATCTGCAGACTTCAAAGATGCCTTCCGGGAGCACATGCAGGGAGTGGGCTGTAGCGCCGTGGGTAACAATGCCATGCGTGAGTATGTTCATCTGTGCACACGCATGCAGCAGTCAGGTGATTCCAGGATAGAGGTGGCTAAGAACTCATGGAAGCATGGAAGTAGGGGATTTCCCCTATCTCCAGGTCTTTGTCATCGTCTTCTACTCCTTCCTCTGGGCCATTCTTCACTCCAGCAGAATCTCCTTTCTGATTTGTGGTTGCTCCTTTGCACCTAATTCTTGCTTTACAAACACACCAACAGCAAGACTATACAGTATGGTAGAGATCAGAAGAGAAACTCAGCGCTCTACAAGATTACACTTGCTTCCTCAGGCCACAGAAGTGGGAGCAGCAGAGGCAGTACTGCAGCTGAGCCCTGAGAGTGGGAGCAACTCCTCCCCTCTTCCCTCTGTGGAGCAGCGGAGGCTGCAGAGACTCCTATTGCAATTCCCCAACACCCACATTCAAGGTCCCTTTACAGAGATGTCTGAGCTGGTGTTTAGAAAGGCTCTCAGCTGTCAGATGTCATGCCAGTGAGCTACATGCCCATGCTATGTGAATTTGAATCTCAACTTCATACCTAACTCATTGACCTTAAAAGAAAAACAAACAAATAAACAGAAGACCTTTAACCTCTTAGAGTCTGATTCCTTTGTAGTAACATAGGGATAATATCTGTATCATGGGATAATTGTGAGGACTAAGTTGGTCATTACACATCATGCACATTGAAAAAACATGGATGTGAGCTAAGATTACCTGCGGGTTCACCCATTGTCACTTTCAGTGGCAATCCCTTTGAGAAGGCCTGCTAGAATGGTTATGGCCTTCGTGGTCCTGCCTCTAAACATGTACCGGACTCTTCCCACCTGCTCTACATGTGAGCAAAGATGAAAGCTAAGATGCTCCCTTCTGGTGCCTGGATGAGGTGCATGCAGTTAGTGTACACTATGGCCAAAGGGGTCTTGGATGGGAGACAACAAGCCCCAGAGTAGCTCAGTACGTGAATGTGGAAGCCTGAACAGGGAAGGACAGGAAGGTTGTTAGGACAAAGGCCAAGGTTCAGACAGGGCAGATAGTTCCCATTGCCAGCCAGGCCCCTCTGACCTCCCCCTCCATCCTTTATCGATGCCTCTTTCCATAGGGACTGAATTGACCTTCCCACTTTCACCTCCTCTCCAAGCCTGTTGATGTCTGTGATGTGACTTTTTACTGATGTCTCTGCTTCTTTTCAACAATGTAGCTGAGAGAACCTTCTGGAACTGTCCTTTAAAAAAAACCTCCATGTCTTCTAGAACAAACCTCCCCAGCTGACATACCTCACACTCTTGACATTTCACCACACTCTGGCTCTACTTATCTCCTAACTACTTCTAACTTACTGTGGTGCAGAGGTCTTGGCACAGGCTTTGCCATTACTTTCTCTCCAAAGACTTTCACATAGCCAGCTCCCTCAGGTCTAATTCAGAGCGGCCTCTTCTTGTCATTTTACAAGGTGACAATCTCCTTACCTGCAGTCCCTGTTTATCACTCCCCACCCCCATAACCATGTCCTTCTGCCACCATCTTGGATGAGCCAAAGTGTGCATTTGTTTCTCTGCCCTGATTGGCTCCATTGCTAGAATGCAGAGTCCTGGGAGGATGGAGTGCTTTGCCACACACCCACTCTTTCTTTCAATCTCTTAAAAAACGAAGTACCCACTACAGTGCATGTAGAGATTATGTTGGTACCCATCCCAGCCTCCACAGAATGCTCCCCAGAGGGGAGCATCTTTTCTGAGATGTGACTCCTCTGCCGCCAGCAGATGTGGGTGTTTCTCGGCAGGCTGTGTTTACAGTGTCCTCCCATGCTTACAGACGTTCCACAGTCAAGGCCATGTAGCCATCCACCCTCTGCTCCCAACCTCTGCAGCTGACAGAAAACTCCCACAGCACTGTCTGTTTCAGACACTGCTCTTGTCTCAATCTAGCATCAGGCTCTTCATGCCTGCCCCAGCTGCTCAGATGCAATGATACAGTGTGAAGATCACGAGAGACATGTTTGAGCAGAACCTATCTGGGAAAGGGTAGAGAGACCCAGAATGTTACAGCCATTTCCCCTCCCATCATCCTGTCTGTACACACCATTGCTGAAGATGTTGGAACTCAGAGAGAAACTACATGCACTTAGTCACCTTCAGCAAACTGTGGAAGGGCGGTATTCAAAGACGGGTATTGTAGGCTTCCTGGTGACAATGGAGGTAGGGTGTTGGCTTTCCCTCACAGCTAATCTCTAGCGTCACCATTATCTAGCATTTATTCTTTCGAGAGTGAAATTCCAGCTGATTCCAAAAGATCTATAATTGCAATTTAATGTCATCACACTGAACTGATGTTTTTGAAAGCTTGGAACAAATCCACCAGTTCTTCGAGTTGACTCCCCAGAGGACAGTCCTGACAAGCTTCCTCTCAGGTGCACCTCCATAGTTGCTCAGGCAAGGGGTTGTGGTGATAGCCCCCTAACCCTCCCTTGAAGAATTCCTTGATACCCAAGTCTCTGCTATACATTCTGAGGAATAAAACAAAGGAATATAGTCTGCCCCCTACGTAGAGTTTAGTTGGGTTGTAAATGATCTGCTACCAACAAGCGTTGTGACCAAAGGCAGGTTAGTCAAGCCCTCCGAGTCTCCTCTTTGTTCCTTCAGAGCATGATGATAAACAGAATCTATTTATAGTTATTGAGGATTTACGTAGGGCCAAGTATTTAGACTGACTGGCGTGCCTTAGAGTTGCCTGATAAATTAAGATGAAGAGTTCTGTAAGCATAAAATAGTTGCTGTCTAGAATTTGAGACATTTTAGACCGTTGAACCTTTCGATAGCCCTGGGCCTGTTCGTTTGAACCCATTTAGCCAATTCACAGTTTTAACTAGCATACTAAGCTCGCCCCTGCTCTGTAAGACCATCATTAAACTCTGAGTCGGCATTCCGACGGGCCACAGCAGCGTACTTAACGAGTGGATTGGATGTGCAAAATGGGTTGCCCACTCATGAAGGAGCTCTTCCTCATCCCAGGAAGCGTCTCTTTCCTGTGGCTGTTTCCCAGTGAGCCAGTGTGAAACACAGCACAGGTCCTCTGCCTGAGCTCAGACCCTCCGTGTGTGCCGCTTCTCGTGGGGTTGTTGTCTCCAGTCTAGCTGCCAGGTTGTGTGTGGTCTCTTACCCTGATATCTCTCAGTTCAAACTGGTAGGGTGAGTGTGATCTTTTGATTTTTCATGGGCTTGCAAATTCATGAGCCAGCTCTGTTAAGGCCGTAAGGGCTGGTCATGCAGGCTGAGGGTGAGGAGGACCAGGGAGAGGCCAAACTCTTAGCCATCTCTTTTGACTTCTCAGGACCCCTAATTCTTTTGAAATTCAAATCAGACCTATGAACAGACATCCACATATGGAGACACTCCTAAAATGCATCAGAAACGCACTCCTAAAATGCGCAAGAAAGCAGAATCAGATGGGTCTAGAATCTCAGAGGGAAAGGGTGAAGTGAATGAATGCTGAGTGGGACTAGGCTGGCAATTGGAAGGGAAAAGAAAGAGGAAGTTGGATAGAAAAGAAGAAAACAGGGGATAGGAGAGGAAAGGAAAATAAGGAATGCCCGGGGTGTGGTAAAGTTGGTGTTATTTGGAGGATGAGAACAGGAGTCCTGTTATCCCCCAGGCTTCCCCAGGCTGGTGGGGACAAGGTGGTTCTGGTTTTGTTTCATTTTTAAAAAAAGCATTTATCATCTTTTTAATTATGGGTGTGTGTGTGTGTGTGTGTGTGTGTGTGTGTGAGAGAGCATACACGTGAGTGTTGGTGCTCTTGGAAGCCAGAAGCATGGGACCCTCTGCAGCTGGAGTTTCAGACAGTTGTGATCCACTTGATGTGGTTGCTAGCAACAGAGCTCTGGTCTGCAAAAGCAGTGTATACTCAACCACTGAGCAAGACATTTCTCACCTATTCATATGCCCACAACCACCACCCGCTATTCATCCATCAATTCAGCCACTAACCCACCTGTCCATCTATTCATCCCCCCACCCATCTACCTATCCATCCCATCCCATCTCATCCATCCATCCATCCACCCACCCACCCACCTGCCCACCCAGACAAATGTTCACTGAGCATTCATATACTCCATTCACTTCTAAGTACAGAGCCTAAGAATATGAGAAAATCCTCATAGCAAAGAAATGCCTCTTGCAACTCGAGTAAAAACTCGAGTATGGGATGGAAGAGTTGAGAAAACAGATGATAGTATGAGAGCCCATGGTGGGTATTAATGGTTGTCAACTTGACTACATCCAGAATCAACTAAAACCCAAATGGCTGGACATACCTGTGAAGGACCTTTTTCTTAATTAAATCGTTTGAATTAAGAAATGATCAAAAAGATGCACCTTTGACCCACATCTTTTGAGGTTGGAAGATCCACCTTTAACCTGGGTCACACCTTCTGTGGACAGCCTGTATAAAGGCCCCGGGAGAAGGAAGCTTGCTTTCTCTTTGCCTGCTTGTTCTTGCCCTCACTAGGAAGTTCATGGGCTTAGAATGACTTTTTCAGTAGTTCTGCGTATATTGAAGACTGAGACAGTCAGTCTCATAGATTGAACAACTTCTGGAATCTTGGGACCTGAAGATTGGGTTCCCAATGGTACTAACAGGGCCCCCATCTTACTTTAATTATGACATTTCCATGTATGCCTATAGTGTACTCTGAGCCATTATGCCCATCACCTGGATTTGAAGACAACATGGAGGTATGAAGCCTCGGGTTCAGGTATTAGAAGCTGAACCAGGTACCCAGGCTTACCCTCTTCACACCGTGCTTTTACCTGCCTGCCCATGCAAGTCGCTCTTTTAATTACTACCTCTCATTGGCATCTGACCTGACTCCCATGTCAATAACCAATCCTGTTCTCTCTTGAGACTCTGAATCCACTTCCAGAGACACACGGCAGTCTGTATGGAACATCTGTGATGAGAGCACTGTGCACAGACTGGTGGTGAAGTAGCGTACGGGGTGCTGCTGCAGTCTCCCAGCTCACACTCTTAGAACAGAGGAGACCTAGTCATGCCCTACCCTGGATTTTCCATGTCCGAGAAAGTTCAGCATTCCAGCTTGGCTGACATAGGCAGACTGAGGATTAAGATTCAAATAGATAGCTGGATATAAATTCTTAGCAAATATTAGTAAATTTTGCTGATGGAAAAACCAGGCCCTTTGGTAGGCAACGGGCATGGAGACGTTTATATCTTCAGCTCTCACTTGAGATCTCAGTATGTGTGTTTGAGTGGGGGAGGTAAGGAGGAAGTGGAGAGATAGATAGGAGAAATGGAGAGGCAATAATGAATAAATGAAAGAACGAATGAATGATGATACCCACTCCACTCCTGCTATCTGAACACATCCGGTCTTTCTCTTTACTCCATGTCTTGGGATCTGACTTAGGTGAGAAATTTTTATTTCTGTCAGTTTCAGCTACATCTTTCTGCTTGGCAGCTAGGTACCAAACCACTCTGTGAAAGGGAGACAGCTGGGCAAAGCCACTCTGGTTTCAAGATAATACCGGGGGAAAACAAGACACTAGAATCATCCCCAGATGGGTGAGCCTGGGGGAAAGATACATCCTTTTCTAGTTTCTGAAGGCCTGGCTGATAAATAGTCCGTGCACTCCTTTTCAGTGGGTTCAAGAAAGCAGACACGGGTCTTCGCATAAAGATTTGAGTTTGACGTTGGGAAGCACGCTCCAAACCTCGGAAGGTGCTCAGGAATTTGCTTCAAGAGGTGCTGAATACTCTTCAGTGGCAATCGAGGAGCTCCGCCTTGAGGGAGACTACACACAGTCTGGACAGCTCCCTGGCGGGCTCCTGTCTGGGGAATTTTCGAATTTGGAGGGAGCTGCCTAGGTTCTCTGAGAGGTCGTTACCTCTTCCGGTTCTCCAGTCTCTCTCTTTCTTGAATTGTCAAAAACAAGTGCTCACATACAGGTGCTAACAGAAGACCCCACCCACCCACCCCATCTCCAGAGGGGCCTTGTCTATCTTTCCAGTCCCGGGGCGGGGGGAGAGACTCCGGACCCTGAAAGGGGACCAGAATGGCGAGGCTGCTCATTGGTTGTGAGGCACCATGTGAACTGCACTGGTTGGCTGGGGGAAGGGAGGAGGAGGCGGTTTCCCGGGTAACGGGAGGGCAAGGAGCGGCTGTAGTGGCAGCGCTGGGGCTGAGGAGCGCCGGTCCGAGTACAGAGCGATACAGAGCAAGACTGGCTGGAGGCTGTGGCTTCGGAAGCCGGCGTGGGCACAGGTAGGACCCTGCGCTGCTTCCCTGGGGTCAAGCCTGGCCGGGCTGCCCGCTAGGACCGGCCTGGGGAAAGTTTACTGCCCAATTGGATTGGCAAAAAGAAGAGGACTTGAGGATGCTCTGGGTGGGCTTGGAGATCTAGGCAGGGTGGGGTTGCAAAGGGGTAGGGGCTAGGATAGGAGACCGCACCCTTACTCTAGGACCTTGAAGTAGGGGCTACGAGCCTGTAAGGGAACCGAACTGCATCACAGAGATCTCACAGGAGGACGCTCAGCCACCCGTACAAGCAGGCCAGCCAGTCTATCCACCCTTGTTTAGAGATGATCTGAGAAACTTCCCCCAGCAGATGCCGGGCTAGCTGCGCTGCACCGTCAGACCTTGGTTATGAGCTCCGCTGTATACTTTCTCAGGCCTCTCGCGAAATTGTGCACACCTCCATCTGGAGTGGGCGTGTGCCCCTCTCAGTGTAAGCGTCCAAAGCAGCTTCCCATCTCCCTGCGCGTGTTCTTGTGTTTTTGAGTGCTCTGCGTGTCTCTGTCCCTACTCTGTGATTGTCTCTGGGTGTGTGCAGGCGTCTGAGTCCCTTCTTATTTGTTATATTTGCGTGGGCGTCTGCAAACACTCTCTGAGGTGGTGTGGGACTGAGTATCACTGGTCCTGGCTTTTTCTGTTACAGTCTGTGTTTTCTCTCTGTTCTTTCTGTGTGCTCGTTTTGGAGTATGTTTGAGGGTGGTTTTATGTCGGTGCCTCTTTTTCTGGCCACATTTGTCATCGAATATAGGTCTGGCACTCATCTGTGCCTCTCTCTCTCTCTCTCTCTCTCTCTCTCTCTCTCTCTCTCTCTCTCTCTCTCTCTCTGGATGTGTGTGTCCCTGTGTGTGATCCGAGCAGCTGTGTGTGTGTGTGTGTGTGTGTGTGTGTGTGTGTGTGTGTGTGTGTGTATGCAATGCCTGTATATGTCTTGTGTCTCTCCTCTGCCTTCTAACTGGGTCTTCCCATGTCAGCAGGAGAATGGGGGTAGGTTGGTAGGAGCCCGAGCTGGGACACCAAGCCAGGCTAGGTACTGTGGTTCTCTCTCATACACTCTGCTCCTGGCAGCTGCCGGCTATAGGCAAAGGCTGCTAGGGAGCGAATGGGGTTGGGGGGAGGCGCCCGAGCACTGGAGCCCAGGCCCTGTGGGGGTACATCCGCCCAGCCAGCTCTTTTCTTGCAAGCAAAGGGACTTCAGTGGCAGCAGCAGAGGCAGCCTGCACCGCCCAGCTGGAGCCCTAGTGACTTATTTTTGTGTGCGATCCTTTTTTTTTCTTGAGGAAGAGGCACAAGCATGCTCTGCTTGCCGGCTTGCTCAGATAAAGGCCTGGGGGTTGGCGGCTGGGTCAATCATCTGGCAAAAGTGCTTGGCACACAGACTTCTTTGGAGCATCCTGCCTCGCACCCTAAGTCTCAAGCCCACCATAGCTCCTTGGTACTCTTTCACACACCTCGGCAACTTGTCTATCACTCAGTTGATAAAGGGCTAGGTCTGCACGCAGCACCCCTGGTTCTCTTGTTGGCACGAGGAAGCAAATGCTGAATTAGGGATTCCCTTATAAAATGGCATAGGTCAGGCATCCCTTTCACATCCCTCTGCCTTGGGTGCTGGCTGGAAATCAGAAGCCGGTGCTGCTGCAGGGACGCAGGAGATCAAATGGATAGTGCCCGGTTTTGAAAATGTAGGAGAAGTAAGCAAAATGTGGGAAATAAACTCAGGCTTTAGCATCTCGGCAGAAGTGAGTCCAGACTGGAAGCCTTAGACTGTTTAGCACTGGAATCCCATTGGCCATTCACTGGGACTGGGGCTTCCTACAGTAAAGGACCTCAGTAGTACTCTGAGGGAATCTCTTTCTTAGAAACTAGACCCTGCCTTGTACCTACCTGGTGGGTTGAACCTGAAAAATAGTCCTCTATACCCCTATTTCGATTGTTCAAAAGGAAGAAGTAGGGCTAGGTGTGTAATGGGAAACTGAAGCTCTACAGAGTCTATTTTGGGTCCAGTGTTTGAATTACCTGCAATATGACTAGGCTTGTCTTCTGGACTTCTGGATCATGGAGCTTGCCCACAAGGCTCCCTAGCTTACTTGTTGGTACCTCCTGGTCCAGGCTTCTCCTCCTGTGTGTCCTTCCCACCTTCTACCTCCACTACGCACCTTGCAGAGGCTGACTGGCTAATGCCTGGCTGACTCAGTGGCACAGAGGTACGAGTGCTGAACAGCTACATTTCAGGATCAATCCAACAGGCGCATTCACTTTCTAACGAGCCAATTAACGTTCTCTCAGTCCTGCCTCCTCCTTACCTCCACCCTCAAGCGCACTGAAACTTCTGGAGACTTCCCTGTCAGAGCCCGAATCGGACGTGGCACTGACAGCAGCATCTCCATGAGTGCTCTGCGCCCTGGCACAGGAAGGCAGTGGCCCCCAGAACTGGTGCAGACTGTCTTCTAGAGAAAACAAAAGGCTTGCAGGAGGTGTGGCACATCTTCCCACTCCCCGCTGGCAGGGAAGATACTTCTGTGGTGACAGCGTCTGTCCCCCATGTGCTTTCAGGGTGTATGCTTCTGTAGGTGTGATGGGATGTGACAGGGTCTCACCCGGGGGAGGGCTGGCTCAAGCCTGGTGGAGGGGCCAGAGCTGTTCTCAAACACAGAGGCCAGGGCTAGAGGAGATCCTTCTAGGCTCTGGGCTTTTTTTTTTTTCCTTCCCTTTCTTTCTTCTTTCTATTATTATTCATGAGCACAGCCAGGAGCTGTAAGTGTAGACTCGGAACTAGACAAATGGCATCGAGCTTTCCAGAGCAGTTTTGACATAGGTGAAAATTTTCAAGCCAGACTTAAGTTCAGATTCCAAGCACATGGCTTCTTAGCTGTCTTTTGTTTTAGGGAAGTTGCCTGGCTGCTCTTGTGCACTCTTTAGCATGAGGCAAGCTGACTGGCACATGACAAAGGGATTTGTTGAATACATGGATATGTGTGTCAGTAGATAGCATAGAAGAGGCATAGAAGGCATTCGACGACCTTAGCAGGTCACATACTAAACAAACATTTTTCTTTAGTTATTAGCATCACCTGCACTTTGTAGATGAGAGAGCTGGGGCTCAGAGATGTTAAGATACTTGATGAAAGTCACACAGTGAGGCAGTTGCAGAGACTCAAACTCTGCTACATCTGCCTGAATCTTCTATTTAGGTCTCAGCTGGACATCTGGATAAGGTACTACTTAGGGGGAAGTTTGTTAATTTCTTCAGATTGTGCTCTGGAACTAAGGCTCGGAGGCTTGCCTTTGCTAGAAATCTCTTGGAGGGGCAATGTTCAGGGTGCTAGTGGGCACAAGGGTGCCTAGCTATTTCCTGGGTCCACGAAGAACGTCTGAAATCTTGCTCTGGGGAAGTCTTTTCTGGACTTTCTGCTCATCAATTCTTAACCCACATCAGAAGGGGCAGTGTGACTGTCTGAACTCTGTGCTGGTCACACTTGTCAGGGGTGAACCTGAAAAGCCATACTTCCTTCCAAAGCATCTCTCCCACTCCAGGCTTTCTGTTCTTGTGACAGCTGTTAGTTAAAAACTCTTATCTCTGCCTTTCAACCTGATTTGCCACTGAGCTGCATGGAAGCGTAACAGAGTTTGATGACAAGGGGTGACTTCTGCCTCATTTCAAAACGGCTGCCGGTCAGGACGGCTACAAGGAAGGATCTGGGGGCTTCTGTCTTAGGCTCACTCTGGCTGGATCTGACCACAGCTCTTCCAGAGGCAGGCACTGACTGAATTGAAATTGTTTGGTAAGAAATGTTGGTGGGGAAACTTTTGAGTTAAAGCTCTCCAGCTCCACCCTGCCCACCCCACCTGCCTCTTCAGCCTTTGTCTCTGTGGTGCTGATGTTGCAAGGAGAGATATTTGAGACTGTTAACGGAAGCATCCTTATGATGCTTTTCAGACCTGACTCCACCTCTCAAACCACCCAGGGAAGGATGCACCCAGTGAGAATGTTCTGAGCACAGGTGCTCTTCTTCTCTCCCCCTTCGGTGGCTCTCAGAGCCTCTGTGACGTCAGGCAGGAGGTGACTAGTGTCTACTCTGCCTGCTGGTTCTAGCAGGGAATGCAGCTAGTTCCGAGGCAGTTGCTTTCCAGAGAGATGTCTGTCAGATTGATACTGCACTTTCCCCTCCTTGTGGCCAGGGAGTCTCACCTGCCACACACCATCTCCTACAGCCGAAGGGATGTGTGTGTGGGTGGGGGTGGGGGGTAGGGGGGATGTTGTTGCTTCTGGCCTCAGGAATCATTTCCTCTTTCTTGCCATCCCATTGCTGCTGTGACGGTGAACCCTACAAGGGTTTGAAAGATAACTCCTTTCCAGTACTGCCCAGCTTTTTCAAGAACAGGAGAAGTGGGGGGAGTCCATGAGCTCTGCCCCCCACCCCACCCCAGCCAGGTTGCTCACCCATGGATGTAATCAGTGTTGGGTTCAGAGAAAGACTGCTGGCTGTTGCTGGGTCCAGGCCTTGCTGTGTGGCTCCAGATGGCAAGCAAGACAGCTCAAACATCACACTTCACCACAGGCAAATCTGACCATTGAGCATTTTTTTTCCCCAGGTCTGGGTCTCTCTGCATGAAGGAAGATGACAGCCGGGAGGGGAGCTGCCACGGAGACAAGCACTCACAGGAGCTGTGAGGAGCGGCTGGCAGAGAGGCGTTTGTGGTGATTTATAGGAGCCAAGGGCTGTGGAGAGGGATGTGGATGCTATCAGCTCGGTGGATTAAATGCCCATTTACATTGTTATTGATATATAAATTATCCGTACCAAGCAGACAGTGAGGAAAAGGATTCCTTGGGCAGGAATGGGGCACACACCCCAGGATATGGACTCTTCTTTGCCCAAATATATCCATGGGGCTCGTGTAAAGTGAGTTGCTACCCTGAAGTTGAAACCCTGGGCCTCATCCTCAACATGTCAGCGACAGCCTCCTTCATCCCCAAGGCATCCGTGGCTAGCCAGGTTCCCAGTTGGCTTTCAAGACGATGGCAAGACCTCTGAAGAGATAGCACGATCTCCTTTCTGGTGGGACCTCCTCGGGTGGTGTGCACAGGTCGCCGTTGTGTGGGGCACTTGGTTCTGCTGTGGATTTAAACTATCACGGAGGAAGATTTTATGTCTGGGAAATGGAATCGATTTCTGAGTCAAGTCAACAGCAGAGGAGAAAGCCAGTCACTCACGGCCTGGAAGATCAAAAGAGGGTAAGTGGTGGAGCTTGGTGTAGTGTTTGCTGCCTGGAGCTGGAACTGTTTTATGGAGTAAGAGCTGGGTGGTCCAGAGAACGGTGTTCACGGACCGGACCTGTCTGTGTTTCTCTGCTGAGGAGGAGGTGTGGTGGCTCCTGACTTCTGTGTCCTAGTGCTATGCTTTCTGCTTTGGATTGTTGGCGGTTAACACTTGAGATAAATGAAAGGAAGGAATATGTTACTGCCAGGACCGAAGAAGGCAAAGGTTTATAAACAGTTTACAGAAGCAAACCAAAGTTCTGGTATCCTCAAAGCCAAACTGGGGTCCTTTGCACTTCAGTCGCTCTGGGCAGTGTGCACATTTAGTCTTTCTGGGCAATGGTGTTTCCGGCTAAGCTGGTTTTGTTTAAGGAATTTTCTGTGTTGTCTGCTGGCTCTTGTGTATATAGATTAAAAAAAAAATGCACCCCGTGGACTCTCTTGTCATTTGAAGTGGCCCATTGAGTGCAGGCCACTGGCTGTGATTGATCTGAAAGCCTCATTCACCCAGGAGTTGCATCTGCCAACTAAACTTCAACTCTCCTTCAAAAGTGAAACTCACTGGGGAGTGATATGCTATAGCTGATTGTTCAGGAAGGGAGCTGAGGCTGGGTCTTCATCCACCAGCCAGGCTGTGACCAGAGGCTAATCAGGGTTAGACTTGTACGAGAAGGACCAGAGTCTGTGTTTGTCTACAAATGATCCCTGTGTTTCCATTGAGGTGTTGGGAAGGTACTCAGAGTTGAAGGTACCCAAACTTGTGGCGTTCTACCAGGTGATGAGGTATCTATCATGTCCCCTCCCCTTGTGAATTTCAAAGATCAAGTTTCCTGGTGTGTAATATGCATGGCTTTTTGACTCATTAAAATATTATATTTTAGCTCTCTCTCTTTATATATATATATATATATATATATATATATATATATATGCTTTCATGCTGAGTTTTTTTCAAAGAATAAAAATAAATTGAAATACATTTTTAAAATATAGACACTGACTCAATTCCCAAAAAGCAAAAACAAAACAAAAGACACTCCTGAGACTGGGTCTCTTGTGATTCAGGAAGAATGCCCCATCTCAGGCAGCTGGGGAAGCGGGACTTGGGTTTTTTTTTTTGGTATTTGGTTTGCCAAGTGAAGAGCCTGCTCGACCTTCAGCTCTAGTTTCTATAGGAGCTTTCCCAGAGGTAGAGGGAAAATTGATTACAGTGAGCAGCCCCAGGAATGCCTGCGTTCCACTGAGTGTCAGCCAAGTTTGGGATCCAGACACTTAGCAGAGGATCAGTTGAGACCTCTGACACCATAGAAAATTTTAATTGGGCTGCTACACTAAGATAATGTGCAATTATGAAGGCTCTTCCTTGGCTAGGTGTAGCTGCTTGCATTTCCCATCTGTTCTTGGCTTGGGCTGGGTTGTTCCACATGTACCACGGAGCCTCTGGAAGAATACAACCCCAAGTGAGGCTCGGCGGCAGCTGGGGTAACATCAATTGGTCATGCTCAGCTGACATTCATTTTAACTTGAACTCTAGCCGTCATGGTGATTATTAAATTTATAATGATATATGTAAGATCCATTTTAATGGCTCTCCATGCTCGGGTGAGCCCTCGCTTGTGCTGAGAAAATAAAGCTTAATAGAGTATTACATTTCATTTTCTACTGAATTTTCTGGGCAGAGGTTGAAACTCTGGCTTAGGAGGAATTAGATTGTTTTCTCTGATAGGCATTGTGATCAAGTTCCACGTTGCTTAAGAGTTAAGTCTGGGCTTCCAGCATCCTGCCACTGCAGCCGCTTCTGTTGGCGACAGCAGCTTCTGTTGTGTACATGTGTGTGTGTGTGTTTGTGGGTAAACACACGCCCCATTTGCATCAAGTGCGAAGCTAAACAAGCCTCCCAGCGTGCAACCTGGAATGTCTTGTCCACAGAGCTGAAAGGCAACTCTGCAGTGTATTGGCTCCTACCTCAAGTCAGCTGAGAACTCCTCTTTTAGGGGACTGGCTGAGAATCCCACAAATGCATCTGCTGGGGAGCTGGGGAGCCAGAGAACAGATGCACGGGGTACCAGTGAGCCTTTGTGGGATGAATGACCGGCACTGCAGAGGGCTAGCAAAGCATTACTTTTGCTGTATTCCCTACTATCTTGAGCAGCAAAAGATGTCTCTCCTGAGCTTGGTGGTAGCTTCGTTCTGCTTGTGGGTTCTCTATGGATGGAGCAGCCAGTTCAGAGCCCACCTGGGATTTATTCTGTGGAGAACCACATTGTGTGGGTGTACAGTGCCATGAACTGTGAAAGGAGAAAGCTAGGCTCACATGCCAATGCTGCTTTGCCCTCACCGTGTGACCCTCTTGGATCTAATAGAACCCAGTAATATCTAAATTGAGTGAAGTAAATGCATGAGGAGTTTGTTGTTGGTAGACATTTGAAAAGTGTCCTGTATATCTTTGGGATGGGTTGAAACATTGTATTATTCTTTTTGTTTTAGAGGTCTACTTGGGAATGAATTAAAAATACTCAAGCTACACTTAAGCACTCAAATTTAAATATTACAGAAACATATAAGGTAGAGAGGGTTCCCCCCCCCCAATTTTAGCTAGGAGTGATGACTGTCAACAGTTTGACCTGTTCAGGTGTCCTACCTGTACCCTATGGATCACATGTGTCCCAAGGTAGGAATAATGCAGCCTAGCACCCTTTAATGTCATGTCACGATGTCACAATACTGGACAGCCCTCAGTTACACCTGGGGTTTCAAAATATTTCTTTTTAAACGGTGGTGGTTCGTGTTCCTTCATAAAACAAAGTCACATTGTATAATACTTTAGGAAGCTTGCTTTCTTAACATAGTGTGCATATTTGGCTCACTGCACAAATACTATGCCCCTCCTTTTATAGATGGCTATGGACATGCTAGCATTTCTCATGAATGTGGCCAGTAGAGTAAACACTCTGAGATTTTGTTTGGTATTACAAAGTTCCATTATTCTATCATTCATGCATTCCTCAAGGATCAAAGATGGGCCTCTACACAGCAAGCATGGTTCTAGGCTCAGGATAAGCTAGACAGCTGTGGTCTCCTCCTGTCTGAAGAGTACATGTAGAGCCTGTCCTCTCTGATGTCACCTCCTGCCGTGATAGGTGTATCATTCTGTCCACTATAGGCATCAGTGGCCAGTAGCCACAGCTGACTGTGGAACACTAGAAATGCGACAGGTGGGGCTGAAGACCTAGGCTTTCAATTCTGTTCATTTCAGGCAACATAACTCTAACAGCCACAGGACTTTAGTGGCTACCATGTTGGGAAGTGGCTTTCTGAGCAGTAAAGAACCATCAGATAACATTGTCTATTTGTAGACCTTGGTCTCTGATTAAAAAAAAAAAAAATTAAAAAGGAGAGTGAGGAGGGGGATGGGCAAAGGGGTGATGTGAGGGAGCAATAGACTTCAATTTTATGATAATCTTTAAATCTCCTTTTCATAAAAGGTATGTTAGATCCAGTAAAGCACAGGCTTCTAAAGCTCCAGACTGATGGATATTTAGGCATCTTATATTTCGGTTCAGACCCCCTCACAAGCTAAAGGTATGTGAGGTCTCTTCTTAAAAATCAGTTAACTTTTTAAATGCCTGTGAGCATTTTGCTGGCATGGGTTTATGTGTACGGTGTGCGTGCCTGGTACCTATGAGTTTCAGAAGTGGATACTGGATCCCTTAGAAATGGAGGAATTGATGGCCACGAGCCACCATGTCGGGCTGAGAACTGAACCCGGGTCCTCTGTAAGAGCAACAAGTGCTCTTAATCACGGAGCCATTTCTTTAGTCCAACGCATGTCACATCTCTTGCTCTGAGCCTGTGGATGAGTTGGGCGTAAGGGGCTGCCTCTCCAAGGCAGGTTCTTTGGGGGTGGAGACCTAAAGGTGAGCAGCATGTGGCCATGAGAACGTCTGGAGGCAGCTGCAGTCACAGAGTCACAGGTGTGGAGCTTGTACTGGGGGCAGGTGTCATTCAGAGCTCACAAAGCTCATTCCTCCTACTTTGGCAACATCCCTTGCTACCACCTGCAAATAGCAGATCCCTCTGCCTCCCTGTCAAATTCAAATCCGGTGCTGAGTCAGGAACAAGGCAGAGAGACCCCGGGGCTGCAAATCACCACAGACAGAAATCCAGTGGGTGAGTATGGCTGTGTGCTGAGAGTCCACTTACCCAGCACAGATGGGAGAAGTCAGACTTCCTGACAGACAGCTATTAATCGATCAGGGGGAAGGACTTTTGAATTGATTTTTTTTTCCTCGTCTACTTCTGCACAGAACTGTGTCCTCCGCTGCGGCAAGCTTTCCCATGGAGGGTGAATGCTGGAAAATAAGCTCTGTTTCCCGTACTTCAAAGGTGCTTGATGACTGAGCAGTGACAAGGATAGTTTAGTTTGAATATTCTCCGGCCGTCACCTTCTCAGCATGAAAGCTTCCCAGAGCCAGTTTTAAAAATGACTGTGGAGAGGGTAGACTCAGGCTTTATGTAATTAAAATGTGTAGTGTTGGCTGAACTGCTCTACATTGCCAATCAGTGCCCTATAAGGGGGCATAGATCACCAGGCTACCTTGCCAACTTTTCCTTGTGTTTGGTATAATCACAACCCTGACTGTCCTGTCACATGTGGCTGCAGCTTACAATCATTCCATCCCACAAAGCCACTCCTTTTTCACCCTGTCACCCCTTCTAAGCCACAGTTGGTCTGGCCTCTGTGTCTCCTCTGACATCATGCCTGGAGAGTGGCATAGCATTGTGGTTAATTCTCTCCCATACTTTACCATCCAGCCCTGGCCAGATGACTCTCCCGGAGACTAGCTGCCATCATCCCAGTCAGTGATTTCCCACTTGCCCCTCCCCAGAGGCTACCGTTCCCAGCCCCAACTGGATAATTTATTATACCATGTCCATCCTTCAGGGTTTCATGACTGAAGCTGAAGCCCTGCTAGAATCTTTTTTTTTACCTCAGTCTAAACCTGGAAGTACTTGGTGACATTCCTCAGCTGTGTCCCTGGTGGTATTTACGTATAGTTTATAAGATGTCAGCACCATGCTAGGCACCGAGTAAGTAGTATGTAGAGGTTGTTATGACTAAGTTCTTCCATTCTCTCTACACAGCTCTCCTTTCTAGACTCTGATGATCTTTCTCAACAGTCCTCATGTTGACCCCCCTCTACATAGTCTTTTACTTATATGTCATAGCACCCCCTACCCCACAAAGACTTCACTCCCAGGCCACAAAGGATGGATCATTCATCCTAGTATTTACCTTGTTCAGGAGCAACAAGATGTTTTGGATGTTTTCTCACATCATAACCTTGGAGCCAGACAGTTGAGTCTTTAAGAGAAGATGCTGATATTGTCCATTACTTTCCCTCCTGGAGCACAGGCAGCTCCAAATACAACTTACTCAAAAGATTGAAGGGTGCAGGTTGTTTTGGATCCTCTTCCCCTTTGATGAAGTAGTTGAGTTTGGTCCTTCTAGATGTAATATGCTTCCACTCATGGGTAGAGGGGGGAAAATAGGATTCAAGCAGACATTCAGGGAGGTTCTGTGGAGGACTGGAGACACATGATATAGTAGATCAAACAGGGTCTAGAAAGAGAGTGGTCTCTGAGCAGATGTACTGAAGCACACGGGCGAGCACTACTGCTTCTGTGGCTGGAGGGAGCAGCGGTACAAGAGAAATCTGTTGAGCTGTGGGCGGAGCATCTTGAGGCTATGATGCCCTCTCACTCTTCTCATGGCGCACATGCCGTGGAGCTTGCTCTGCATCCGTGGATGCATGGCACTGGTTGTTCCTCCTTGTCACAGAGGAGACACAAGACCCACAAATGTGCTAATCTTCCTGAGACTAGATGACCACATTTAGTGAGCTTTGCTGAAAGTAAATATGCCAAGAGCAAGGAGCGCAAGTAACATGTGTCAGGCACTTGCTCTGTGTCTGGGAGCTACCCAGAGTTTCTTTTACTTTGCTCTCTCAGTTCTTCCTCAGACTCCTTGTGTAGGAGTTTTAAATTTGTTTGTTTTATTTTCTAGTGTTAGGGATTGAACACCAAGCGTTGTGCACGACAGACATGCTAGCACTGAGCTGTCTGCCCCATCAGTCCCCTTCTTACAAGTTTCCATAATCCTTTTTATAGAGGCAAAACATAGGTTAAAAGTTAAACAGCTTGCAATGTCTGCGAGGCTCTAGGGCTTCACTGAAATCTTACCTCTTTGTTAAGTTTCTAGGTCTAGACTTTTAATGTGATCAACTTTATTTCTTTTTGCTGTTGTTCCTGAATACACACATGTGCAGAGATGTGTATGCATGTATGAGTGTGTGTGCGCACGCACATGCATGCACATGCCTATGCACATTGCATGTGTAGCATGCATACATAAGCACACACACTCTGTAATGGGACTGGCCTACATGACATCATACAGGTATCACTCAACCAAGACCACGTCCACAGCACTCTGTAAGTCAGGTTCACTTGCCACCAACCTTCTTAAGGAGGTGAGTTACAGACTGGTGACAACACACACCTTCTGTGGAGTAATCTTTTTCCACCAGTGGACTGAGTTCTGAGGTGCTATTGGTGCATTTTGGTCAGGTGCAGGGTAGGGGTGAAGGGCTGGAGAGTGGTAAGCTTGGTACCTGCCCTCATCCCTAGTCACCATTACCCATCTACTCAACATTTACAGAGTACTCGCTGTCTGTCATCCAGCTACTGTATGATGGGCCTAGGTATTAATGTCATGGAGCTTGTGCCACTTGAACCAGTAATGTCAGGGATATTAAGCAAATGTCTATCTGGTTTGGAGAAGCCAAGAAAGTCTCCTTGGAGCATAAGCGACCCAAAATATATATGGGAGGGACTGAATGAAAAGTATGGTGGGAGGTGGGGGACTAAGCAAGCAGTTTCCAGGAAAGGGATTGCTCTGTGGTGGGGTTACAGCTGGGGTGCCACCATTATAGATAGAATCTGTCCTACCAGAATTCATGTGTTGAAACTCTAGCTCCCTCATCCCCACCCAATGTGACATTCATTGGAGATAAGTCCTTTAAGAAGGCAATTAAGGTTCAGGCCAGGTCTTAAGGCTGTGGGCCTCCTCCAATAGGATTTGAGTCCCTGGGATGTAGGCAAAGCGCAAGGCAACGTGAGGGAGGACAAGAAGGCCGCTGTCTGCATATCAAGGGGAGAAGCTGGACAATGCAAGCTCCTGTACCCTCACCTTGCCTCCAGACTGCAGATCTTTGAGACACTGTGCCTGGTTTAGCTATCCAGCATGTGGAGTTTTGTCCTGGCAGCTAACACCAGCCGAAGTGCTAAGAGGACAAGTTAAAGGTAATCTGACTATAACTGCCTGTTCTGGAAGTTCCCTGAGGACACTCATCAGCGCTGATGTCTTCCATGACAGCATGGAGCTCCCTGGGACACATTAGGAGATCCTGGGATCATTTAGTAATGTAGGTGAGGACAGAGGGAAGAGGAGAGTAGGCCCAGATGCAAGGTAACTGTCCAAGATATAGGATTTACAGGATCTGGGTGTGGTCTATTTGTGTTCCAGGTGATAGGGTCTAGAAGTTAACTCTGCATCAAGGAGGATAGTGACAGATAGCCTGGCACAGACAACCTCAGATAACACCCTCAAAAACAACTCCCATGCCTTGGAGACAGGATCTCTCACTGCCTTGGAATTCACCACTTAGGTCAGATTTGCTGGCCAGTGAACCCCAAAGAACCTCCTGTTTCTGCTTCCCCAGTGCTAAGATTGTAAGCCTGTGGAAACTATGTCGTGTGTGTGTGTGTGTGTGTGTGTGTGTGTGTGTGTGTGCCTGTGTGTGTGTTCTGGGGGGTTTGAACTCAAGTCCTCATGCTTGCAAGATCACTTGAGCCATTTCCCCAGGCTCTGGATTGTGTTTTTCTACTGCCTTTGGGTTACACTGTGACCTGCACCCGAACCTGTCCCAGGAAAGCAACTGCTGCTGTCTCCATTTGGTGGTTGGGATACAAGAGCTACAGACAGATACATGACTAGCCAAAGATCACATGGCACATTAAGAATCAAAAGTAGGTGACCCCTCCCCTTTCCTTTTCCCATTTACAGTCACTTTCTAGGGTGTAAAACAGCCTTCCTTTCAGGTTTTCATTTCAGCGGAAATGAGTGTTTGTATTTTATCACTTTAGCTACATTCTCACTGGGGAAGAGGATTTGGTGGATTTTGGGGGATCTCATTTGGAAGGCACCAGAAAATGTGCTTTGTATTGGAAGTTGAAACATAGTGCAGGCACCTCGTATATGAACACTCCTTTATTTACAGCTCACAGGAGTCCTGTGAGGACCCCTTGACACATCAGCACTGGATTCTCTCTTGCCTTTCTGTTCTGCCCCCATGGACTTCCAGAAGCCAAGTTCCAGAGTCCTTAGAATGGAAGAGGGCAGGGGATGAGTGATGCGGAAGCAGTGAGCAGAGCCACACCGCCTGCATCTTCAGCTGGCATCCAGGGTTGGTGTGTTCATCAAGCCTTCCTTAGAACTCACTTCCCCCTGCTGCTCAGAGCTGGTCTCCTTGGTTCCTGCTTTAAACGAGCTTCAACAGTGTTTTAAATGAGAAGGGAAACCATAGCAAAGCCACCTTGGTTGGTTTGGTATCCTTGCCTACATAGCTGTGGATGTTTTATAACCTTCCCAGCATCCTTCCTCAAGGCAAAATTTAGAACTCTAGTAATGACAGCCTGGAGAGGACCCTGAGACACTGTACTGGCCATACTTAGGACAGCACTTAAGTACTGAATAAAAGTTGTCATTAGCAGTACTTAGCACAGCATTTAAGTAGTGAATAAAAGCCATCAGAATTATCAAGCTTGAACATCCCTAAACTCGGCAGAAACCCTATCAGTAGCATATTTGTGAGGTAACTGGGAATACTTCTGGTACTGGGATTTGCTTTTGGTTAATTGTGGTGACACAAAATTCCCTCTGATTTAAACCTCATCTGCTGTGCGTCTTTCTGAAAGCAAGTTCGTGGCCAGGCTTCCTCTTTGTGTGACATTCCTACAGCAACACCCTTTACCCCATCATTCTGCTTGCATGGAGACTGTAGGCATCTGTGGAGGTCTGAGACAGTCCTTGTAATTCAAATTTCTGCTGCAGTGTGCTTTGTGAGTATCATCTGCTGTGCTTTGTGGCATTCCCTAAAAAGCCAAGTAACAGGGAACGTCTGGTTACCTGGGAGTCCATTCCAATTCATCAAGGTTCTCCAGAGCTACCCAGGTTATTCTCTCTTGCAGCTTAGATCAGATTCTTGCATGCCTGGGGTTTGAATCAAAATAATGACATCTCTGACTCCTCTCCTCAGGGCATTAAATTTTAATCTTCCTTCTCTTTGGGATAATTAGAAAGAGAGAGAGACAGAGAGAGAGGGAGATGTGGGGGCTGGGAAGCAAACTGGGAGGAGACATGGATAGCAGAGGCCGAGTGGGGATTTCTTCAAGGCAGCTTCTTCCAAAATCAGGAAGCTACTCTGAGGACTGGTGGCTGCACGCTGAATCCTTTTGCAGGGACAAAGGACTGGGCCTAGGGCAGGTGGCAAGGGGGACAGGCCAGGGTGGCTCCTGACAGGGACCTGGGGCCAGAACCATGCATATGAACTAGAGAAGGAGACTGAGAAATCCCTTCAGGTGATCATAGGACTTTTGTCTTGGCTAAGCAGAGTGAGCAAAAAATCAGGCTTCTCAAAGCTTTAGTTGTTCCTAGGATCCATATTCCCTAGAGGACTTGATAGAGGGCCTTGTGAGGTAACAGTCTGCATCATGGTTATAGCTAGTTCAGCCCTCTGACCCCCAGCCCTGGTAAAACGTTACCACAGAGACAACAACCTGGCCATCTGGGAACATCAGGCCCCTGTTGACTTCCGAGGCAGGAGGGGGAGGTTCCTTCTGGGCTCCTTAAAGGGTGGGTTGGGTTAAGATGAGATGAGAGGCTCCCTGGGCGATTCTAAGTGCATGTCAAAATATTTCTCTTTTTTCCATCTGTGGTTATAATTTAAAAACCCAATAAGCAAACGTCTTCAGTTACATGAGCAGTCCTCACCGGAGGCTACAAAGTAGAATAGAGCATTGTAGCCCCCAGCTCTTGTGCATCTTAACAAGCGTAGCTCACCTGCCATGGCTGTTTGGGCTCACTCTTGCCTGAGTCCTTAGGTATTGTGGTGGTTTCTATATCAGGACATGCAGTACAGCGTTTGCCTTATAGCAGAGGGTCGGGAGATGCTTGTTGAAGGAATGAGTAATGGTAGACACTCTGAACGGGAGCGGGTAACAAGAGGCCACCACTTTAGGGCTCCACGTGGATTGTGATCTAGAATTGGTGTCAAAACAATAGCAGATTAGAATGGAAAATGTTTCAGATGTCCATGTGTATGAATGGAGCGAGGCATCTGGTCTGGGGGCCCTGCTTAGGTGCGGCTGTCTTACACTCAGGAGTCTTGCAAGCTGGCTTTCCTCTGCTACTGGCACAGATGCCCCTTTCTTTCTGAGCTTCCCTATGCCTGTGGTAATGATAACCTAGATGGTCATTCTGTGGATGACGACGTAGGTTGACTATTTGGGGGTCCAACCAGTGGGAGAACAGTGGCTCAGATGTACCCCAAATGGGAAGCATTAAGGAAACTGGTGCAAAATACCTGCTTCCACTCTGTAGGACAGATCATCAGAAATGCACACAGATGATGTAGCTGTTGGTAAAGAAACACCTAAGCTCTCCTAGAGGAGTCTGCAGAGCCAGGTTCATGGTGCTCTCTCTCCATCGCAGACATTCTGAGAAGACGACAACGGCATTCAAGAGAATCACTCTGAGCAATGAGACCAACTTCAAGTTGTCACTGACACACTCAGGAAGTGCCCACAACCAGGCAGCTTGAAGGGCTGGCTTCTCATGCCTCTGTGGTGTGGGGCCCACTTCCCTACAACTCATTGCTTCAGTCACTGCCCGACCCTGTCCCTTCTTTCCAACATCCTTTCTCTCCTGCTCTTTGGGGCTGACCCTCAGCAGCCCACCAGCTCTCATCTGCAGCCCACCAGCTCCCATCTGCTCCACCTTCACGGTCTGCTCCTTAGGAGGACCCCAAGAACTTCGTACCGACCCATCTCTTTTGGAGAGGTTCGGTGGCACACTTCCCCCTTCACACTAGCCAGACTCTGTCTGTTGAGTCAGTCTTGACCCCTGTCCTGACAGAAGCCTGTGCAACCCAGCCTTACCAAGAATCCCCAGGTCAGAGCCAGCATAATAGTGCATGCCTGTAATCCTCACCCTTGAGAGGCTGAGGTGGGAAGATTGGGGCTAGCCTAAGCTATTCAGTCAGACCTTGTCTCAAAAAAAAAAAAAAAAAAACAAAAACAAACCAACAAACAAACAAACCAACAACAAAGAAAAACATGCCTCTCTCAGCCCACTCAACTCTGCTTCAGCCATGTAAGTTCCCAGTTCTCTTTGCAGGGTTTAGAGTTAAACCCTATCTCTCTCCTCCTAGTTCAAGTTCTCTCTTACCATAGTCTTGACTAAACTCTTTTGGTTGTTTTAAACAAGTATCAGAAAGTTTACATTTTAAAACAAGGTTCACTTATATTTACTCTGAGTGTTTGTCCCTGTGTATGTCTATGTATCACCTGCATGCCTGGCATCCATAGAGGCCCGGATGCCCTGGAATTGGAGTAGCAGATAGTTATGAGCTGTCAGGTAGATACTGAAGACTGAGCCCACGTCCCCAAGAGCAGCCAGTGCTTCTAACTGTTGAACCATCTTGATAGCCCAGGATATTTACATTTTTAAACAAAGATGATCTAGAAAGATAAGTTAGCCTTTGGAATGGGCTACTGTTGAGTTCTGTGTCTGTGCCCTGGTTATTCGGTTACGGCTAATGCCGGGTGTGGAACCTTACCACTGAGGGCGAACCACTCCAGAAAGAGGCATGTCTGGATGAGCAGTGATGGGCTTCTCTATTTGATTGGGTAAGATTTGATGTAAGAGGGGCAGAAGAGCCTGAGGGACAGGAGGGATGCTCAATAGTGAGTGGTCCAGAAGTTGTCTTATAAATGTCTTCCTTGCTGGAACATCCCTGACCTCACACAGCTCACAGCGTGACACCACATGAATGAATGACATTACATGAATGGACATCAACCCAACATCTGCTTAGGTTAGCTGACAAGGAGAAGATAACAGAAAGGCAGAAATCTCCATAGTGGAGAAGAGAAGGCTGGGTGGTGAGGTGGGAAGATCTTGGGCCGTCGGAAATCTGGGTTTGAATCTTAGCATTTTTTTTAAATCTTAGGGAAGTTCCTTGAGCTCTCTGAAGCTCACAGTCTCACCTGCAAAATGAAAATCCTGGCAGCATCATTATGACTAACTTGTATATGTAAAGGACTTAGTGCGGTACCTGGGGACCTTGCTTCTATATGCATCTTGGCTCACTCGGAGCTCTGACAGACTGCACTTTGCTGTTGAGGTCCTTGTGGATCCAACTTCATGCTGCTCTCAGCCTGCCACCTCCCAGTGATCCAGTTACAACTTGTTAGTTATTTCTTGCCCTTGGTCCTTCTGATTCTACTCTGACACCGTTTTAGCTTTTTGCTGGAGTTTGGGATATAGGTCACTTTTCAGGGGAAACTTCTTGGGAGATGTGGCAGGTTATAGCCAAGATGTTTTTTGCCCTAGACGCCTCCCATGATCTTGAGTTATTGCGGCATGCTGAAGGAGGCAACTCACTCTGTAGATAGAAATTGAGGGGGCTTGACGAGGCGAGTGGTGGATGTGTGTCTTCCCTCCTCCTGTGGCCATCAATCATTGGCAGGGAGCACATAGGGCATCGAGAAGGAAATGGCAAATAGGCAGCTTGCATTACTAGAACCACGTGAAGCCCGGTGCCTATGGTAATTGAAAAATATCTAATCTCTGCTGCATCCCTGGAGCATCTTCCCCATCGGATTCCTGTGGCGTCTCCAAATCTTATCAACGCATCTGAGGAGGTGGAAGGGAGGTTCCTGCTGGAGCTGCTTGCACTGTGAGAACTAACAGCAGCTATGCTAGCTTTTTTTTTTTTTTAACTGAGCAGTACTATGTGCCAAGCACTGCAAGAAGCATCAGAGTGTGCAGACCATAGGCACCCAAGCCTGAGATTCAAATCTGCCACTTTTCTGACATGTGATCGGGACTGGCTTGGCTAGCTCCCCTGTGCCTCAGTTTCCTCGTTGGTAAAATAGAGTAAATACTGGTATCTCCCTTCTGGAGCGGGTCTGAGCTTGAGACAAACCTACAGCCCTTGGGAATGCATCTGGTAGACGCAAGCACAATGTGAGTGTGAGAACACAGAGCCTGTAGCTGCTGTGCTTTCTCAGAAGTCAGGCTGCACTCCTGCAGTCCTCCCTGTGGGACAGACTGCTGATAAAGTGTGCCGTGGCCTTGGATACTCTCCATCTCTCTCAGAACGGCAGCTCTGATCCCCTCCCTACTTCTCAATCCCAAGAAAACTTGAATTATAGCTAGTCGTCATCAGTGCTTTTCTGACTTCCAGCTTGTAGACTGGGTTGTGGTATAGAGCTCACTGCTGCCCTGAGAAAACCTAAAGGAGGCAGGCATTCCCTTTGTGTTCAGCATCTTGAGTAGAAATGACGGAATTGAAGGGTCTGAGTCCATTTAGGGTCCTGTGCTGATTACCTATAGCCATGGTGTCATCTCCTAATGCTTCCCCACCTCCAGGCTGCATCATAGATATAAACATGGGCTTATACAGTCATTCTGAAGGTAAATGTCATCTCAGCTTATTTTCTATAGGCATATCTTTTTCTTCTATCCAACAGCAAGCATTGACATCTATTCACCTGTCCATCCATCCACTCATCCATCCACCCATCCACTCATCTATCCACCCATCCACTCATCTATCCACCCATCCACTCATCCATCCACCCATCCACTCATCCATCCACCCATCCACTCATCTATCCATCCATCCCTCCATCCATCCATCTATTCACTTCTGTTATATCTGACAATACTGAATACACAGTATGACAGCTCCTGTGTTTTTATTGCAACAGTCCATAATGTGCTCATCTTCATTCAGAATACCTAGGTAGAGTTTCCCTTGAAGCTTCCAAGTGGACACAAGATCAAACTAATATTTGAACCCAGGTGCTCTGTGGTTCTACTGCTATGACTGGTTTTCTACTCATAGAACCCTTTGAACATCTACCATCCAGACTGCCTCCCCTCCCCACCTTGGACAATCCTCTAGTGCCAGATGTCTTGAGTTCCAATTTAGCTCTGGAATTTTCTACCAGAAACTTTCATTAGATCCTACAAGATGATGATGCAGTTCTATAAGACTTCTTGTACTGCAGGTGACAATTCCAGGTCCTGGCCACCCCATCTTTCCGACCAGCTAGTGTCAGCCAGGGGTTTCCATGACCCCTCTTTGGATTTTATCATATCTTACAATGGCTTACTGATGAACGCTGGACGAAGTACAGAGCATGAGGGAGCCATGAGGGAGCACAGCTCTCTGTTGACACACAATCCTCTCAGTACCTCTAACCCATGCTCACCACCCTGGGCTCTCTTCCCTACTGTTAATAGTTTTGATGGAAGTTCCATGTTAGAAACATTAGATAAGCCATTGGCCATCCACTCCATCTCTAGCCATTCTCCCCTCCTTAGAGGTTGGAAAGTGATCCCATGATCAGTCCCTCTGGTAGCCAAGCTCATACCAGAGGCAGCTAGGGTTAAACCTATAGTCATCTCCTAATTAAATAACAAAAATATAAATAATGAAGTACAAACGACAGTCACCAAAAATAATGATGGCGGCAGACACTCCTTTTGCTCCATCACCTAGGAAGTTGCCAGTGCTTTTTTAGATCCTCTTTGCTAGGAACCAAGGACAGGACATAAAAGCCAGAGCTGGTGCCCTTATTACCACCTCATGAAAGGAAGAATACTTAATGCCAGAGTTGCCTGTCCACTCAGGCATGTGGCCTATGCTTAACCATCATCTTAGGCCAACTGTGCCTTGCCTGGCTACCAGAGAGCAGCTAGTGTCACTGTGCCTGTCCCCATAACCCTAATTCAATTCTAGTCATGTGTGAATGGGAGTTCAGCTCCTGTAGTTTTGTCATAATATTTGTGTCCCCCACAGTGTCTTCCCAGAGCCCAGGAGCTTCTGCGTGCAGAAGGGGGGGGTCAATATTTACTGGAGCAGAGAAGCATAAAGAGGTCCACAGTGACTCAGCAAACAGAAGCCACTGTGAGAATATAAGAGCCAGGTTCCATCATGGATCCTCAGTGTTCAAGTCTCAGGAGCTGAGGACCTGTTATCAATCATATAAAACAGAGATTTACCCTATAGGCATATCACCATGGAGTTCTCTTAAATGACTTCACAAAGCATTCGCCACTACTTGCTACTTTCATGAAGTTGTTCTCTGGGAAGCTAGGTTTTCCTACATGACCAGTCTGGCTTTTGATCACCATTTTCCTAGGGAGATATTTGGGCAAAATGTTATCATCATTTGTGGCCCTGGAACTTTCTTCTTAGGGCAAGAAACATATTTGTTTCTCTCTGGGGGAGAACAAGGGGCAAATGAGCCCAAGTGAGGTTTTGTCAGCTGTGTTCAGGGCCTCGAGGGGATGGCCATAGCTGTGCTTGAGTATCTGAAGCCAGCAGCCATGGCTCATCCTTCCCCCAGTCCACTCTCCTCCAGCCAGCTGCCCCTAGCCACTCTTCAAGATGCAGCTCACGCTTTTGCTTTGAAGCCTCTGTTTCTTCTCCTGTCCTTTCTTCTCCGATTCCCTTCAGAATCTCTTTTTGCACTGTATTCTTTTTCTTTTTTTTTTTTTTTCTCCCTGCAGCAAGGTTTTAGTGAACCACTTGCAGGCTAAGCATGTTAGCTATGGAGTGTAAATGACAGAAATCCCGGTTCAGCAATCCGGCTCAGCAATCTTCAGAAGGTCACCCTACCTCTCTGTGTGACTCAGCTTCCCTCTTTTTTATGTGGGAAGGACCATGCGTGTTTTGTTCTGGCCTTCATCAGAGGATCAGTGTGAGGCAAAACTGAATGAGGTCCAGGAGAGAGTGACCACGTACTGGAGAGGATGACCAGGAATGGTGGCTTTGGCAGACACAGACTGGTCTGTGCTCCCAGGCAGTCTATAAGATACTGCCAGGCAGAAACTGCTCAAGGCTGGTTTCTTCCCCCAAGAGCTGATCTTATGCTGAAGGACAGCACTACCCTGTAGCTATTCAATGGGCTTAAGCAGGATTCTGAAGTGTGCCTCCATCCTCTGTCTGCTTTACCAAATGGCATTTAAATACGTTTACCTTTTGAGTGGTACTTAAACCCAGTTTAGAGAGGGAATGGTCAGTGACTAGCAAAGGGGCTTATTCATGTTTGTCATCCTGGAGAACTTGGCCTCTATAAAAGGCCCGTGTAGTTCCAATCCTCACTCTTCCAACTAGTAACCTCCAGTGATGAACTTAAGCCTAGAAGGGGTATCGTCACCCCTGATCAGCGCTTGTAGAAGCAGTCAGTGAAGGAGAACTAGGGGCAGCTGAGGATGGGAGATGTCAGTCATCAAAATTATCTCCCTTTCACAGCCACTCGAAAGAGCTCCAGCTGCCCCTTCCCCTGGGGGATGACTTTTGCCCTGAACCATCGTGATGAGCCCAGCTGGGGTAAGAGGGAGCTGTCATCACGGGTCAGGTTACCAGTCTAGTCAGCATGATGTCAGGGTGGCTCATACGAGCCCCCATGCTGCTGAAGGGCACAGATATTGAGACACAACTGTGCCCAAGGATGGCCCATGCCCACCTGCAAAGGCGTCTCTTGTCCTGAATTCAAGTAGATAGGAGAGTGCATAGGATGGCTTCCCCTGACTGCCTCTTTCCTGCCCAGTTCTCCTAGGCCAGGAGAACAGTTTGCAGCTCAGGTGTGCCAGAATCCCCTTGGCTGGAGGAAACCATGGAGCTTGAGGCTAACAGACTAAGCATTTCAGAGGAGTGAGGCAGAGAATGCCCTGCAAGAGCTAAATGGCATGGAACTTCAGTTGAAACCCAGACATCTCCTTACAAGCAGATCCGCATGCTTTCCAGCCTCAATTAGCTCACCCGATAAAGCAAGGGACTATAGCTGTGATGCCAACTGAGAGCCCCAGAGAGAACCCTGAAAATGGACCAGAGAGAGGAGAGATGAGGATAAGAGAAACCCTACCCCTTTCCTCCTCACTGTGACTAGACAAGTAGCTGAGGCTGCGAGCCGCACTCCAGCATCAGCTGAGATGTCTCTCCTGTGCTTGGGAGTGCTCTTCACTTTGCCTGGGGACTGTGCAGGGCATCAGCCCTTTGATCCAAAGATCTTTAAATTCACGGTCATCATCCTATAGACAAAGCACTGTTGTTTCTGGAGTCATTGAACCCAGACCTGGCCCTCCATCCAAAGCACACAGGACCTTTGTGTGGCCCCTCCACACTACTGAACCACTCTTCCTTCTGCCAGGAATCCCATTTACCATCTGCTGGCCTGTTCACCTTCCCGAGTTGACCTCTGTGGTGGCACTTGTCACATGGCAGTGTGACAATGAGCTTGTCAAGGTTTCAGGCTAAGTCTTAATCATTTTTGTGTTTCTATGGTCACGTCTGGCACACTGTGAGTTCTCCAAGAGGTCTTCACCAGAGAATAAAAGAATATACAAGCAAACATAAAGGGCCTAAGATGCTTATGACAGTGGCCTTTCCAAAGAGGCTGCTACCAGCTCTGTTAACAGGACAGCAGAGCCCACCCATGGCTTTTAGAAATCTTTGCCTTCTACTGCTATGGTCTCACTTTCTTGAGAGTCCACATAGCAGCCAGCACCATTCCAGCTATGTGTCTATCCTTGATGGCATTAGGAAGTCTTCCTCTGTCACACCCGCAGAGTCTGAGATTGGAGGGTCTGTATGAAGTACAACTTTTGCCATTTTCTTGGCTCTGTCCTTGTCTAACATCCTTATAGAGTCTAAGACCCCTGAGATGCTTTAATGAAGACATCACTGCATCGCCCCCAGAGCCCTGAATAAATGACCCCAGTGTGTGTTCATTCATTCACTCATGCATTCATTCAGCCCGGTTCCCTTCCATTAGGGCCCATAATCACAAAGTGACTGTCTACAACTTTATCACTCTCGTGGCTCCAGTGTCACTCTGAGCAGGCAATTAGATTTTCCCAGAGGCCATATTTGGGGGTCAAGAGGGCAGGCTGATGGAGCATTGACAAGTGCTCAGATGCCGGCTTTAAAATACACAGCAGAATCCTAAAGTAATAGACCGCCACTCCATACACACATGGGTCCCCAATATCCGGTGGCAGCTTTAGCGATATGGCTGCTCTCTTTTTCCCCCCTTAGGCAGAGAACAGCTGGTTAGACCAAAAGGCTCCCCAGGAGTCACAGTCCCAAGCATGGCAGTCATACTAATTTGTTCATGTGTAGAAGAAAAACAAAAAACCCAAGCTTTCTCCATTCTCCCTGATGAGTATTGGATGGATAAAATAAGGAAAAATGGTGGAACAGTGAGAGGATCCAAGCTCCCTTGTACCTCAGCAGGACTGTGAGAAGGTAGAACTGGGTCTAAATGCCCCCAAGAAGCCCTTCAACTCCAAGAGTCTGTTTTTCATCCATTTGCTACCCAAGGCTGTGGTATTAGTCCTTTCCCCCTGGTAAGACTGCTAAAGAGAATTGGATAAAGTCATGTCTGTGAAGATGGAAAGTTCACCAGTCCCTATTACACACTGGATGCGGGTACACTTCCTGTTGTGTAAACACGGGACTGTGTTGCAGGGAACCGACATACTTTGCACAAAGTCCCAGCTAATGCATTGCATGAATGGATTGTCTAGCTCGAGAGTCCAAACTTCTCATTAGTCTCACTAATACTTTTAGTTTTAGCTGTGTGGCATCAGGCAGGCCCCTCTCCTCTCTGACATTTAGTGAAACTAGCTGAACTTGAGAACTGGGGCCTGGAGTTTTGCTAACGTCCCTTTTGCCACCAACTTCCTGGATCCACCATGGATCCACAAACACATTACAAAGCTCACTTCCTCAATCTTGGAAGTTCTTGAGAAGGAAAGGGTAGGACCATTTGCAGACTGAAGCTAAGAAAGTGTGGTGGAGGGGCGAGCAGACTGAAACACGGGCCTGAGCATCGGAGCTGAACCTCAGAAGTGGATGCTGTAACACAAAGGCAGTTAGCAGGCTCCTTGGTGGGTTCAGCAGGATGCAATTATAGTTCTTAAGAGAGAGAAAAAAAGGCTAGCATATGTTTTTGAGCAAACTCAACAGATGCTGGGATCTCGTGTCTGTATTCTTCAGGGAGAGCTCCATGACTGATTTGTCTGCAGCACCTTTGTACAGCACATTGAACAACTCATTGCAAATCAATTCCTAGGGTACCGTTTAATGAAACTTTTCATCGGTGATTCAGATTATTAATCTAAAAACCCTTATAAAATGACCACAACTTTATCTCTGCCTGCTCTACGCTGTTGGATAACCAAGATAGATTGTTCTCTCTGTATTTAAGGCTTAATGCAATTGTCTTCAGAAAGAACCTCTTGGCCAGGCCCCACCATGGGAATTGAGGGTCTGATGCTCTGTGGTTTGTTTGTGGCACAATATTCTTTGCAAAGTTTATAACTTTCTTGAAGATTTTCTTTGAGCTGTGTGATGTAGAGATAGCTTACAGAAGGTTCCCTGCCATCTAATACATACTGATGTAGAGAATCAAGGACTGATTGAGGCAGTTCAGGGTTTTTTTTTTTTTTTTTTTTTTTTTTCTCTAAGCATTGTCTGTTCTGGAATAGTATCTGGGAATCCAGGTTCTTTTCAGACTATTGAGACACCAGGAAGTCAAAAATAACAAGTCTAATTTTCTTTGGCAGACACCAGGCATCTCTCCTTGCTGGAGCTCCAACTAGTCTGAAAAACTTCCAGGTGAATCTACAGAACCAAGTGGCTTTTATTCCTAAGACCACGAGCAGGCTTCTGGGTTTGTGTCCCTGCACTGGGTACCTCCGAGGCATAAGATTTCCATAATAATGAACAGTTGAGGGTTGCGGAAGATAGAAGCAGCAGATGTGTTGGATTTGGGAGGAGCATCAGCCTTCAGGTTATGCCCAATGGCTCATACCCTTCCATGATTTCATAGCCATCGATCTCCCCTCTCCCCAACTTGTTCTCTGATTGGCCTGCCGCCCACAACCCATAATTGCTCCAAGTCACCTCTTGACCTTTCCCTTGCTGAGCCTGATTAATAACACACTGGACACATTTCCTTGTTGCATCAAAATCCAATTTGGCCCAAACGGGTGAAAGAATGGGTAATGAGGACCACATAAGATCTTTATGCTGGATAAGTCCTTCCTCTAGCTGGCCTGGGGAGATGGAGGTGGGAGAAAAGGCCATGATGTAACCTTTGTTCAGCAAGTTTCCCTCCAGCTCCACAGCAGAGTCTGATTCTAATGACCTGTAGTCAGTTACCGTGCAGGTGAGAGCGTCACCCAATGCCTGGAGACTAAGCAGTAAGAATCCCATTGTGTGTGGCTTTTCTGGTAAGTGTTTGCCCAGACAAAGGTTTACGCTAAATATTTTGGATCATAATTATGGTGTAAGGTTGGGATATTTAGGAAGGAAAAGAGGAGAGAAAAATGGAAGGAAGGAAGGAAGGGAGGGAGGGAGGGAGGGAGGGAGGGAGGGAGGGAGGGAGGAAGGAAGGAAGGAAGGAAGGAAGGAAGGAAGGAAGGAAGGAAGGAAGGAAGGAAGGAAGGAAGGGCAGAAAGGCAAGGAGGAAAGAGACTAGTTGTCTCTTTTCTGTTTGTGTCCTAAAATGGTTTGGACATATGCAAAACAAGAACTGGACAGATAAGCTTGGAGTTGCCCAACCACAGAGAACATGGTGCCTATGTTTGGTGGCTCCTTGTTGTACAGAGATTCCTTTGTAGTTGCTCCGAGGGTCGGCTTTGCTGGCAGTCCACACACCAGGAGGTACAGCTGATGAGCTTGTGCAACAGTCACCGGGCAGGCTGTCCTTGGGGTCTTGGGAGGCCTCCATGATGTCCTGGGAAATGTGTGTTTCCTTGGCTGGTTTCTCCGAGTTGCCCTTCACCTCATACTTACATCATGCGAGGCTGAGGATCCTTTGAGACCTTTTAGTACAGGCTCTCACTTTACAGGAAAGAAAACTAGGAGTTTCAGATAGCAAGGGGTTTGATCCACGACACAGAGCAAGTTGGCCTCTGTCATCTTTGCTATTATTAGAAAATAATTTCAGGAAAAGAGAATTATAGTAACAAACTTCATCAATTATTTATTGTGTACCAGGACCTGTGTGATATAGGTTATGCCATGTCATCAACAGAAAAAAACCCAACAGGTTAGCACGGGTTTTTATCTCCATCTCCTCGGGGAGATAATGCAGTTCTGAGATAAAAACTGGGGTGTAGTAAATAATATTAAAAATCCAGGCACGGGGTTTCTTTCCCGCCTTGGACCATTTATGTTCCCGGATGAAAGACACACAGCCTTTATATTTTTAAATATGCCTCAGGCAGCACAATAGCTGGGCAACTGCCTACCCTCCATGCTGTTAGAATCACCCTTCTTATCGACAAACCAAGTTATTACTATGTTTCATCTGGGCTGCTCTTAGCTCCAATTGGCCAGCACACATGGCCACATTTTTTTAATGACTCAGCTAACCCGTGGTGGCTCTCCTTTCTCCTCTCCTGCAAGTTCTTTTTCTATTCCATGGAGGTTTTTCTCTGCCTCTCCCAAGCCCCCCAAACCTTAACCCCACCTATGTCTCTTCTGCCCAACTATTAGCTGTCAGCTTCTTTATTCACTAATAAGAATTCACCAATCAGGGTCCCAGGGGCTAAGTGCAGACTCCAGGTCTTGGGGACCTGCACTTAGCATTACCATAGACAGTAAGAGACAAAAACTTCAAAACTGGGGGAATTCAGCCTTTGAAGTCCCCATTTGGAGTTTCTACAGTCTCCCAGTTCTAGACTGATTCTAGTCCCCCCTCTTTGATTTTCAGATGGGGACACCTGGTGTCCCCAAAGAAGAGCAGTTTGTTCAAGGTCACTGTAATCAAATGATCTTTGAACAATATTATTATTGCTACTGAATTCTAAGCATGAATTACATGGCAGGGGGTGGGCTACATACTTTGTATCACCTTGTTACATTGTTACCATGATACCAGGTGGAGGTGGGCACTACGAGAAGAGGCAGCAGAGGGGCGGGGAGGTGAAGAGTGAGTACTCCTTCTTCTCCTCCTCCTCTTCCTCCTCCTCGTCCTCCTCCTCCTCCTCTTCCTCTCCCTCCTCCTCTTCCCTGCTCAGGACTAATATTTTTTAGAATATTTTTTATTAGATATTTTCTTTATTTACATTTCAAATGCTATCCCGAAAATTCCCTACACCCTCCCCCTGCCCTGCTCCCCTACCCACTCACATCCACTTCTTGCCCCTGTACTGGGGCATATAAAGTTTGCAAGACCAAGGGGCCTCTCTTCCCAATGATGGCCAACTAGGCCATCTTCTGCTACATATGCAGATAGAGACACAAGCTCTGGGGGTACTGGTTAGTTCATATTGTTGTTCCACCTATAGGGTTGCAGACCCCTTCAGCTCCTTGGGTACTTTCTCTAGCTCCTCCACTGGGGGCCCTGTGTTCCATCCTATAGATGACTGTGAGCATCCACTTCTGTGTTTGCCAGGAACTGGCATAGCCTCACTCGAGATCCTGCTCAGGACTTATGATTTGAGCAGAAGCCACCCAGTTCTCAAATTTGATTTGCCTGATTCTGCTTAGAAGATTCAGGCATACATGTTCCCATGTCTTTAATCCTTATACCAGAAGTGTTTCCTGCATTCTTAGATTCTTCCATCACTCCTGGTGCCTTGGTTTTATTGCTGGCATCCCTGTTCCTGCCCCAGCATCTTTGGAAGTAGATGCCTCCCTGGGCTGAAAACTGCTGAGTGGGTGGGTATTCTTCTGTTTCCTTCCACTAGGTCCCTTTATCCTTCAGGTCTGAGAGCTTTCTCCATTGCTCCCTCCACTTGGCACTGGGAATCCACATTTGTTGTGAGTTAGATGACCGCTTGGTTTGCACTTTCTTTAGATGTGGTTATTAAGTGGTTGTCAGCAAGGCCTCTTTCCTGGCTAGCTCAGGAGGACAACAGAGCCAGGCTGGGGATGCTCCCTCCAGATGCCTGTGCAGGGGAGCACTGAGGCACCCACACTAAGTCCTTAGCCATCCATGCTCAAGGGGGGCACATGCAGAGAGCACTGGCTTCATACAGGCAGGCTCACTCTGGCTTTAAAACTCTGCCCCCTATGCAGGAGACAGGAGAGAAACAGGACCAGAGAGGGTGTAGTGAAAACTACGGCTGAAAAACAGCCATGGAGGCTGGGGAGACAGATTAGTGGGGAAAGCACTTACAACACAAGTGTGAGAAGTAGAACCTACTTAAATGCCAGCCATCACACAGGCAGGCAGAGACAGATCCCTGGGCTCAGCTGGCCAACTAGTCATAGTCAGTCTTGGCAAGTTCTGGGCTCAGCAAGTGCCAAGCCTTGGTAAAGTAAAAGCAATCAAAGAAGACCCCTTAATGCCAACTTTGCACACACATATATTGACTCCCACATATGAGAAAACAGACACACACACACACACACACACACACACACACACACACACACATACACACACTGGCCACAGGGATCAGGTTCCAAGGATCCAGTCCCCATCAATACAACATGCCGATCATTCTGAAGCAAATGGCTGTCATGGCTGCAGGGATTTCCAGAAAGAAAGTTAATTTTGACCTTACCCAGTTTTATCCAAGTAGAGGGAATGTTGCTTCTTTCTCCAGCCAGCTATCACTTCTCCTTATTCTAAATCCTTCAGGATTTACTGCTCCCTGAGGGCCCAGATAGCCAAATGCTATTCCTCCCTGGGGAAATCTTGGTCTTCCATAGATATATTCACATTGTTTCCTCAGAAACAGACTTCCCTCCGTGCAAGTTCACATGCTCACCTCATCTCTGCACGTGTTCACATGCTTCCCCCAATCTCTGCGCATGTTCACAAGCTCCCCACCATCTCTGCACATGCTCATATGCTCTCCCTCACTCCTATAGTGACAGTTTCTCCTTTGTGGTCTCTGAGGATGACCTTTTTCATCGATGGCCATCTAGGCTCAGGCCATAGTCCTGCCTTTAGTCTTTGAATGTGATTTTGTCTCTTGGTTTTTTTTTTGCCTTATACCTTTCTCAAAGAGCCCCAAATGAGAGATTGTGGGTGTGCCATTCACCCAGATATCCAAACTCATACACTACCTGGATGTCTAAAAGGCCACACCAACCCTCTTACTGCTCCTTGAGGCTGCCATCTGTTCCCTGTGATGGTCTTTGCCTTCACTTGGGAAGGCTTCTCATGACAGTCGTATTCTTCACCCATGCCTCCTCCTTAGATGTCTGCCATCTGTGTCACCTAAGCCAGCCCCTGTGCAGGACCCTGCCTCCTACATGTAGTCTAGCCCTTTATCTTGTTCTTTCTTGTTTTGGGCCACATCACTTGTCCTGCCTGAGATGACATTGTAGGGTTACGGACATACATACAATGATTCTACTTCCCGGTGTTACAGACTGGGAAACAGGCAAGTCATAGCATGAAAACTGGTAAAATGTTGGTAGAACGTGTTGGTATTTTCCCTCCTATTATAAAACCTTCCTTCCAGAAATGGCCATTAAACTTGGTTTTCAAGTCTTTCTATATTGAGGAACATGGCTCTGGCCTCAGTCAGTCCACATGTGCTGCTCCCTCAGCCTCTCCTGCCTGCTCAGGGATCCATTTGAGGTCTCTGTATCAACTTCTGGGTGCTGTGGCTTGGATGGGCCCGACTACAAGCACAGAAGTACACTAGAGCCTCTTGCCTTCACCCTCACAGGTGTCCAGATCTTGTAACATTTCTAATAAAACACTAAACAACCTCCAGAGGTCTCAGCCAAAGAACTCCATGCTGTTATCGCTTGGTACTCTGATAACTTTTTCATTTTCTATCTTCCGGTGCAGGTGTGTGTGTGTGTATACCATCATTTTATTACTTCTCTTCACAAGATCCTTTTATTAAAAACACAAATATCACTATAAATATCTTGGTAGGGCAGTAGAAAGGGATTTTGAAAGCGACTAGGCAAAATGATAGACTATCTATAGATGTAGGCTGCAGCTCAGACAAATGACTACAATATCACAAGAGCCTTTTTTCTTCAAGGCAGATTTCATTTTCTCACTTCCAGATGGGTTGGCGCAGCCCCGGTGCATGCTGGTTTAAACTGAGCCATGTCACAGGGGGAACGGCAAGGTTAGAGAGACTATTAGAACATGGCTGTGTAGCCCAGGCTAGCTTTGAATTTGTGATCCTCCTGCCTTAGCCTCCTGAGTATGGGATTATAGGCACTTGCCATTACTCTTAGATAATGAGACACTTTAAAGAAAAACATCGTATTTAGTATAAATTTGTTAGTTAGCTGTTTCCTCCTCAGAAATTTTCTTTTCTTTTTCTCTTTGAGAATGTGAAATGCCTTTTGTTTGAGAATTTCATGTGTGTGTGTGTGTGTGTGTGTGTCTGTGTGTGTGTGTGTGTGTGTGTGTGCTAGAGCTCTGACCAAATCTACCCATCCCCTCTGTATGTAGGCTTAGACTGTTCAATACCTACTTTAATTCGAGTTTCTTAACACTCCAGAGTCCCTTCTAGCCCACCTACCAGAGGTAGGGGAAAAGAAAGGTTGCTAGGAAACCGGGGTTGTTGACCTGTTTAGAAGTAGTTCTATGCGAAGATCCCAATCTTCGTTGTCAGGATAGCAGCAGTGCAGTCCAAAACATCAAACACGAATCAGTAGCAGCAGTGCAGTCTAATTGGCAAACACCAAACACGAATCGGTAGCAGATGCTCGATCCGGAGGAAAGCACAAGGCTCCACTGAAGTGGCAAGAAGCAGCCAGAAGATGAGAAGTTTTTTGTCAAGTTGCTCTCTACAAAGTTACGACAAGCAGAGATCACAGTGCAATGTTAACCAATGCAAGAGCCTCACCACTCTGTGGGATCATATTTAGAGCCTTTCTAAACATCACGCTTCCTTCCTGTTAAAGCGGGGTTGCCATCGGGGTTTCTGTGCTTGCTTATATAGCACCATGGCTAAAAAATACACATGACATACCTCTCCATATTTGGCAACATACAAAGTACAGTCACATTGACCATCACATTCAACGTCCTGAGAACTCTGAGACAGATACCCTAGACACCTGCAACAGACAACAACAAAGCTCAAAGGGAGCATGTTACCCAGCCCTTATGAGACTAGGACCAGAGCACTGGCACTTGCACCCAAGTTCCCCCACATCAAACCAGTCCTACACTATGGTATTGTTTCTTAAGGAGACAGGTCTGTTCATTAATTTTACTGGCCGTTTATCTACCCATCCACCCATCTACTTACCCACCCCATCATCCACTTAAAACTCTCTGTTGAGAATTTACTATATTCCAGACACTGTCTAGAGCTTCTAGTTTGGCAAGGAAGAAAGTAAATAAGTGGATACTTTGGATGACTTGTGACAAGTGCTGGTGTGTCAGCATTCATGGGGCCAGCTGGAAGAGGGAGCACGCTCCCCGTGAGGGTGGCTGGAATGGTCAGGTCTCACCACAGCCTGGTGCCTTGGCACCAGTTTCTCTTTCTCTTGGTCTTTGCCTAGGATATCCACTACTCACCTCCACCCTGTCTCCATTTCTGTTCTTTTGTCTCTCAGACTGATACAGAGTCCTGCTCCGCTCCCTCAGAGCCTTGGTCTGTAACATTGTTGCCCCTGCTACGGGGCTTGGTTATTTGCAAAACTGATTCATCTCTGAGCCATGGGTTCCTGGGGAGAGGCATTGTAGCACATAGCACCAAGCGTGGCATAATGCAGGCAAATGGATGAAGGTTCGTGGACTTGACTGGATCTAGAATACTCAGAGTCAATTGCTTTCTTGTCTGTTAACCAGATTTTGCTTGGAAAGGTAAAAGAGTATGCTAAAAGGACAGGACAGGCCCCTGTTCCCAGAATTTTATTTCATTTCTTTTTCCTCTCTTCATCTTCATCTTTCTTTCCTCATCTTCCTCCTTCTTCATCTTCTTGCTTTTTTTTTTTTTTTTTTTTCTGACAAGCAGAAGGGGCCTGGGTGCTGATGTAGAGAAACGGGAGCTGGGGTGGACTGGCCCCACTCCACAAGAGTGATGGGGAGTGCTTGACAGTTTATTTGGGTCTCAGCCTTTTGAATGGATTAAGGGGAGAGGCAAGGCTGGGAGACCCTGGCAGGTGGAAGATCAGAGCAGGCAGCATTTGACAAGGTGGAGCTGTCTGGGGCTTGAGCAAACAGCTCCTCTCTGGAGAGAGGAATCAGGCTTCACTGAGCATGTATGAGACAAGCTCCACGAGATGCGGGCCTGGAAGTGATCACATCTTTGCTGGGACCGCAAACACATCTTCCCCGGTGGCTCAGCAGCACAGCCCCTCCTCCTTGTGCCACTTATCTTTTGCTATCCACGTTGCAGTGAACTCTTTCTGACCAACAGAAAACAGAGGCTTTGGGGAGTGAGGTGCCTACCCCGTTCTCATTACTAGTCCTTCCTCACTGCATTCCTGAAACTCTTTAGGGCTCTTTGTTTCCTCAGCTCTGAGTCTGTTCCTTGGCAATGTGTCCCAAGCTAAATGGAACCATCCCAATGCATTCTCTCATTCTGCTGCTCACCAAAGCCCCATGTGAGGCACCTTATCAGTTCCCTAGCAGACTCAAGGAGGCTGAGCCCTGTGCACGCCCTGGATCACTGATAGGCGTGCTGGCAGAATCATTTTAATGAAACCCAGAGCCTCCACTTTTTGCAATTGTAGGACTAATGATCAAGTTCTCATTGGGATGGCTTTGGGATGGCAGGTGAGGAGCCCACATCCCGCTTATGCCTTCTATGGCTGTGTACAGAGCCCAGCCATACTACACCCGCATAGCTGTTGACTGTGCTTCCACATTATTTCCTTGTCCACCAGCACTGAGCATCTATCTAATACCCCCTCCTCCCATCCCCTGCCAGGTCACTAATAAGCTATCCCCAAAGTAGACTGAAGAAAGATTGCCAGTAGCTTTCATGTCTATACTTAATAAAGTTATATAATTAACATTGTGTATTACTTTCTAGGATCCTTTAGAAAGAAAAAAAGTATCCATTTTTCTAAACATTTCCACTCCCTACAGTCTCTGTGCTGTTTGCAGTTAGCCACGTGAATGAAATCTTTTATGCAAATGAATAACAACAGGCACCTTCTCTTCTTTCTGGCAACATCTGAGATTTGAACACAGCATGGCGAGGTGGATATCTGTCAAGCTCGTGAGGTGGGTTTCTCTCTGTATTGGATTTCCATAGGCTACAGCTGATCCTTGTGGATGTGCCTGTTTGTGTCCTGAAGATCTGGAAGGCACTGGCTAGGAGAAGTCACTGGTCCGGGAACTTCACAGCATGCCAGAGCTAGCTCCGGATTCTCCCTGTCCTGTAATCTCATGGCTGCCAGAGAGTGTGTGCTTCTGAGTAGCCTACCATGAGAGGAGGACTATGCAGAAAGGCAAATCTCCCATTTTTTGGGGAGCCCAAAGCAGGAGAGCAGGGTGCAGCAAGACATTCAATTACCTGGCAAAGCCCTGGTGTCCAGGGCACTCTGAGGCATTATGAGTCCTGTGACAGTGTGCTCACGGGAGAACATGGACTCAGGGTGGTGGAAGCAGGGGCTTAGTACTCTGCATACATTATACATACAAACTCAGTCTTCTACCGACTCTCCCCATCTTTGTGCAATGTTAGGTGTCCTTAGCATGACGAAGTCCTATAGGGTGGTCATTCTTCCCTCCTTGCCCAGGACCAAGAGGATTCTGGGGACGCAAGACTCTCACTGCTGAGACTGGGGAGGTCTGTATAGACATGGGACTCTCACTGCTGAGACTGGAGAGGTCTGTGTAGACACAGGACTCTCATTGCTGAGATTGGGGAAATCTGTGTAGAGATGGAATTCTCATTGCTGAGACTGGGGAGGTCTGTGTAGACATGGGACTCTCATTGCTGAGATTAGGGAGGGCTGTGTAGACATGGGACTCTCACTGCTGAGACTGGGGAGGGCTGTGTAGACATGGGACTTTCATTGCTGAGAATGGGGAGGGCTGTGTAGACATGGGACTCTCACTGCTGAGACTGGGGAGGGCTGTGTAGACATGGGACTTTCATTGCTGAGAATGGGGAGGGCTGTGTAGACATGGGACTCTCACTGCTGAGACTGGGGAGGTCTGTGTAGACATGGGACTCTCATTGCTGAGATTAGAGAGGGCTGTGTAGACATGGGACTCTCACTGCTGAGACTGGGGAGGTGTGTGTATACTGGCCTCAGCTGTTCAGCTCAGGTCAGGGACATGACCCAACCCTCTGCAGCCCATCTCCTGCTTCCCACCTTGAACAATACCTCTAGACTCATGGTGGTGGCAGAAAGTCCCTGCTATCACTCACCCCTCTGTTCTCTGTGGTCTAGAAGCCCACCCTGATTCCTGGTTGTTATGGATGAATCCCTGCATTCCTTAAGGTTTATCATAGCCTCACCCCTCCCAGGAAGTCATTGCTCACTTCCTAGTAGGGCAGCATCTCTCCTTTGTGCTTAACCATTGTACTTACCGGTCCCCTCGTGGGTCAGTGATTACTATACACTCCCTGCCCCCTCCCAACCTGTTTCTGAGTCTGTCTTGTTTCTTTCTCCCACTGGACGGGATGCGTTGTGAAGGCAGGCGCATGTTTTTTCACACTTTGCTTTCCCAGAACAGTGGGTAGATAATGCCATGCAGTCAACATTTACAGATTTAATTATATAAATATTTCAGTTAGTGAGCAGATGGAAGTGTAGATGAGAAACTACAGGAGGGGTGCTGGTGGCTCTGAAAACTCGTGTGTGCCTATGGTTGAAAGGCCAGAATGGAGTGTAGTTCTTGAGATTGGGAGACCAGAGGTCTTTCCTGAGACAAGGCAGGGAGAGTCACTTCTCCGTGCTCTGAAATGCCCTGTTCAGGGATGGTGGGGTTGGAAGTGAGAAAAACACAAAGGGAGAGGAATTAGCAGGCCAAGGCTTGGTAGACACTGGAGTCTGGGGATGTGGGGTCAGGAGAGGTGTGGGCCACACGAACCATTCTGGGAGTGGGGAAAGAACCAAGTATAACATGAAGGTAATGTATCCTGTTGGCTTTGGTGCCAAGAGACACTTGGAACTCAGTCATTTAAATAAGGGCTGGAACTGGGGAAAGGAAGGCAGAGGATGCAAAAAGGTGACCAGGACCCAGAACTCAGGAGGCACTTTTCAGAGATGCCCTTCCTGGGTTGCTCAGGGCAGAACAGGATGGGACAGCAATAGGTAAGACCTAAAGATACAAGGTCCCTGTGGGCAATGCATGTGGGTCAGAGCTGCCTGAGCCCTAGGAGGGGCACAGCTGGAAAGAGAAATACCCGGGCCATCTTCCCAGGGCCACCTTATGCGGCCTCTGTGGACGGACTATCCTGAAAGGCAGCTGGGAAAGGCAGTGCCTTTTGATCTGTTTTGAATGGAGCCTGAGGGGGAAGGGCATGGTGACCTCGGGAGTGAGTAATGTGCATGCAACGCCATGTCCCGCGCACAATGGGTAGGGGGTGGGTGTGCATGGGAGACCCCGCAGCTCATAGAACTCCTTCTCTCTTGGTCCACACCGAATGAGAGGCTGGGATTGTCACAGTGACCTTCGGTGGCGGTAGCCCAGGGTGAGGCCGACCTTGATGAATTGAACGCTGGGGGAAGCTAGCAGCTCAGCTGCTCCAAGCAGCCCCCCTCCAGCCAGATGCTTGGCTTTCCTTAACAACAGCCTTTTGGAGAGAATGATCTCTCGCTTTTCATGGGGGCAGAAACTGGCCTCAGGAAGCCAAATGGCTTCAAAGCAGTGAGCACAATGCCCTGGCCCAGCATTCCACGAACAGCAGTCGAAGCAGACCAGGTAGAAAGCCAGCTGTGACACGGCTGCCACAGTCAGCTTTATTTTACAGAAGAGGGAATTAAAGCAGATACGTTCAATCGCTTGCCCACAGTCACATAACTGGCAAGCAGTGACGGCAGTGCATTAAGGTAGTTTGGCACTTGTATTTGAGCGCCTAACTATTCACCATGCCACCCCATGAATGGTGAAAACTCAGCCGCAGTTAGTGGCTTTTACTCTTGTTGGCAAAGATGTACAGCTTGTGGCATTAATGCTGGTGCCGAGTACAGGAGGCTGGCCCTGAGGTACCTGGGTTGGGCCTTTGCATTAAGCTCAGAGATGGTTCGTGGGTCTATCCAGTTACCCAAGGCTTAGAAAGCCCTTTTATCTTCCACCCTGTCATAGACAGTGCTACATTGGCCACCCAGGCTGTTCCTTGGGCTCCCAGCACCCGATTCTTCCCTATCTCCTGTGTATCCAGTCCAGTGGCAGTGATACATTCCAGCCAATGGACTTTGAGTTAAAGAAAAACTGGAAAGAAAGAAAGAAAGAAAGAGAGAGAGAGAGAGAGAGAGAGAGAGAGAGAGAGAGAGAGAGAAAGAAAGAGAGAGAAAGAGAAAGAAAGAAAGAGAGAGAAAGAAAGAAAGACAGAGAGAAAGAGAAAAAGAGAAAGAAAGAGAGAGAAAGAGAGAGAGAAAGAAAGAGAGAGAAAGAGAAAGAAAGAAAGAAAGAAAGAAAGAGAGAAAGAAAGAAAGAAAGAAAGAAAGAAAGAAAGAAAGAAAGAAAGAAAGAAAGAAAGAAAGAAAGAAAGGAAGGAAGGAAGGAAGGAAGGAAAGAAAAGAAACCTGGCTTGCCCTAAATACTACCAAAATAACTCTCCCATCCAACATTCTATAGCCTCAAGTAGAGTCATAAAATGGAGAGCCTGGGTACCTGGGTGACTTCATGGAACTAAGCCTCCTGCTCCACTCCAGCATCAGATCATAATGTGAACAAAAAAGTCACAGCAACCAGCACCCGACCCTGGTCCTAGCAATGCAAACTCTAATTTGCCCAGACCTTGCTAAAACCCAGGGCCTCTTCTGTGGGATTCACATAGCACCAGCGAGGCCGTGTGTTGGGAAAGAAGCCAGTGCAGCCCATGTCCCTTATACAGCACTGGTGCTGACTAATACTGATCATCAACTTGAGAGAGCCTAGAATCACCTAGCAAACCAAAGCCTTGGCATACCTAAGGGAGTTAACTGAAGTGGGCAGGCCCACCCCGAATGTAGACAGTGCCAGCTGCTAGGTTAGGGTCCCAGACTGAGTACAGAGCAGAGCTGAGCCCCAGCGCTCATGTCTCCTCTGCCTCCTGACTGTGGGCGAACCGTGACCAGCTGCCTCAAGCTCCTGCTGCCTTGCTTCTCAGCCACAGTGGACTGTGCCCCATCCTGTGAACCCAAACAAACCCTTATACAGCCTTTGTTAATGCAGTGCCTCTGAGGCTACAAATGTGGAGGTCATCTCATTGATTTTAGAGGTGCTAAAAGTGGAACCCCGGACCTCCTCCAGCCTGGGAGGCAAGGGCTTCACCACAGAGTCACACCCCAGCTCCGTGTGAGCTTTCAGTGCAAAAGCTGTTCTGCCTACTGTGTGAGTCCTAACAACTGTGCTTCTTCTGACCCAGCTACTCCACTTCCTTGGGCAACCAGAGACCATATGTTTATGTTGATATGTTTATCCTATGGATGCATTTCAGTGAAAAATGGAAAACAAGCTAAAAGTTCAGCAACAGCAAATTGGTTAAATAAACTGTGGTGCCGCTATCCAATTGAGAAGCAGCCAGCTTGTCTAACATTAGCTAACAGAAGACCTCACAATGATATAAAAGAGGCACAGAGAAAGAGAGAGAGACAGAGAGACAGAGACAGAGACAGAGAGATAGAGTTATAAAATTATGAATTCCCCTTAATCTATTTTAAAACAAAAAAAGAAATATAATATTAAAGTGTTTGTCTCTAAGGAGTGGGCCTCTTCCATATCTGTATTTTCTGATTTCTAAAATGCAGGCATTACTTTGGATAAAAGAATAACCTAGTTCATAGAACTGTATGTTTTGACCTTTTCTGCCTTCATTAGATATGACATTGAGCATCTTCCTTCACCTGTGTTGTGTGACGGTTGACTCAGGCAGCATGAGCGACAAAGACAGATACTCAATGGCTCCAGGCATTTGTGGCACTCTCTAGCAGAGGACTGGCTGTGGTCATCAGTGGTTCCACTGAGTGCTGCTTGTTCAGTGTTTAGGATCATGGGTATTGGATGCTCAAGTTAGTGCCTGTTAGTGTTGTGGGTGTAACCTGCATGGACCCATGTGCATGGGGACTTTCCTCTCCTCCACATCAGGTTCTACATCTACTGTGAATTCCTTCTGCATGGGGCCACGTGCACTAAGACACTGTCCAGATGCCTGGTAGATGTGAGCTACTCTAGACTAGCTGAGGACCACGAGAAGAAAACTGGGAACTCCGAGCCTCGATCTAAAGTAGCTTACCATGCTGAAGTGTTGGGTGGAACCATCTCAGACGCAGGGACCATGGTCTCTCTGACTCCAGGCTAGGGTTGTTGATAGGTGAGCCTGAATTTGTCTTCAAGCTTGCTAAAAAGACACTTTTGAGAGAATCAGTGAGTCACGGTCTAGGAGAGGATATTTACAGTGTACACATATGGCAAAGTATTCAAATCCAGACGATGTCAAGACTTCCTACTCATCTACGTGGAGCAGAAAGGGACCTTCTCGCTCAAGCAGAGCCTGCCTGGGGGTAATGTGTGAGCTTTGAGGAAGCTGCCCAGGCTCTGAAGCTGTCTGGCCAGCCTGGAAGGGGTGGTAGGGGGTCAAGCTTTGGGCCCAGAGCATCCCTGAGACAATCAGGACAAGACAGAGGCCTTTCTCATCAGCACGCCCAGTTCAGTATAATAACTGTGAAGTGATTGATTTTCTCGAAATCTTCCTCTTTACTGTAATTTGATTTAAATGGCGTTCCTTAATTTTCAAGCCTAATTTAAGAGTTCTATTTATAGATAAAAAAAATAGCTCAGTGGAGAGGAAATCTCTGCACTCAGTTCCTTTCCATGAACTCTGGGTGTCTGGGTTTCTAGCCGCTGACTTCCTCATGCGTCTCCAGCTCGGGGGTGCACGGCCCTGGAGCTCTGTAGAAATGCAGCTGACTTCCTCATGCGTCTCCAGCTCGGGGGTGCACGGCCCTGGAGCTCTGTAGAAATGCAGGGTTCCATTTTTCTAAACTTCCTGTAAGACCATGTCACAGAAAGATTCTAGTAGAAGATGGGTGTAGATTAGGGGCGGAGAGGAAGTGTGGGAGGGCAGAGGGTGTCAATGATGGGTTTAAGGGGGGCAACTTGGAGAATTATGTGTAATGACAGACTAGCTTGTCAGGTGCTTACATAGAAATAGTAGTGGGGGAGTATGAGATTGTATCCCATCCTAGATATCATTCTTAAATTCACAGTGGCCATTTATGAAATGCCTACTATGTGCCATAGACATTCCATACATTTGGGTTTTTTTTTTTTTTACAATTCCTTCAGGAACCTGACAAGGTGGGCAGCACTATTCCCTTTTACAGGCAAGGACACAGAAGGTGTCCAACCCAAGCCCAAGGCCATAAAAGCTAACATTGGAATCTAGGCTGTTCATCCAGGAACTTCTGTGAACAAACAGACAGACAGAGGGTGAGCAGAGACTGGCCTGCTCTGCATGCAGTCTGGAAGCAGTCAGTCTGCCAGACAGTCAATTAGAGCGATGTTTGATAAATAGTTCCGATGCCCAAGGCAGGGCTCTGAGCTCTGGGAGGTAGAGGTTGCTATGGTAGGATCTGCAGATGTAGGGAGCTAGGCAACAAGCACAGTGCTTGCTCCTAGTCTTCTAGGCTGAGTACCTCCTCCGAGTCCCAGGGTCCTCACATCAAAGATGCGTCTCTCAAAATGGGCACATGAACTACTCACCGCGTCTGAGTGGCACAGTGTAGCGCCCAGTGACCATTCAAGATGGTTTCAGCTACCCTGTGTGTTTTGTGTGTCCATATGAAATTTAAGATTACTTGTTCCAATCCATGTGAAGAATTGTGTTGGGAGTTTTGATAAGGAGTGCACTGAATCTGGAGATGGCTTCTGGTAGGGTGGCCATTTTCATGGTACTAGTCCTAACCCGAGAGCGTGGGAGATCTTTTCCAATGTCTTTCTCCAAGAGCTTAAAGTTTTCATTGTTCCAGTCTTTCACTTCCTTTGTTAGCTTTATTCTAAGATATTTAAATGTTTTCAAGGCCATTGTGTGATAGTCCCTACATTTCACAGGATTTGCTGTGACTGGGGCCTTTGTTCTCCAGGACTCTTTAGGTTCTGCCTCCTTTCAGGCCCCTCCGCCATTCTGAGCCAACACTGCTGCATCTCTGGTCTCAGCTCTCCACTGTGACTGCCCCCCTCAGAAGACACACCTCCCAGACTCACCTACTAGAGCTGCAATGGCGGCCTGTTCACCTTTCCCTGGTGTTTCTCCTCTGTCATCCTCACAGATGCCCTCATCCCCATATTTGAGCGTATCCTTCTGTGAATCCAGATAATCTGAGTCTCAAAGAGGTCAGCTGTTTTAAACCTTATTGCTGATGTCAGGAGCAGTCCTATCAGGGCTAGCAAGATGGCTCAATGGGTAACCCTGACCATCAGAGTTCAATCCCCCCCAAAAACACAGTGGAGAAAAAGAACTGACCCCCAAAAATTGTCCTTTGACTTCTACACTTGTGTGCCCACACATTAAATACAATAAATGAGTGGATTTTGTTTGTTGTTTGTTTGTTTGTTTGTTTGCTTTTAGAATTAATGCTCTAAGGCTCTTCAGGCTGAAGCAGGAGGATTATGAGCTAGAGGCCAGCCTGAACTACACAGGGAGATGCTGCCTCAAAAAAACCAAAGAGAAGGGTTGTTGTTGTTGTTGTTTTATGGTTCACTTTATATCCCAGGCATTACCCCCTTGCCTGAAGTATAGCTAGCAAAGATTTTTCTCCCACTCTGTAGCCTTCATTTAAAACAAAGAACCTTGCATCTGGGCCCCTGGGATGGGCAAAGCATTCACTGTGGATGTAAAGCAACAGAAGCAGAAACAGTGGGATGCGATTATGGATTTGGGTGTTGTAAATGGCATCCCAGTAAGAAAGTAATGGACATTTTAACACCTATCTGTGGGTGGCAGGGCAGAGGGAAGGGGAGGCAGAAGGAGTGGGGGATTCTAGTCTGTGTTTCGTAACAAACTTTAGAGTTAAATCTCAACTATTCATGACTTCTCTTTTTCAGTTTGCTTCCCTCAGTGCTTCTAGGATACCACGTGGCAAGCCTGGAGCCCAGTGCTATGTAGGCAGATGATGCTGTTGTTGCTTCTGGTGTTCCCACCATTCTCCATGGTTCTCCATCCCCAGATGGTCTGTTTCTTGCTATGAGTTTATTTTAATGTTGCTCTCCTTGAGAACATGATATTTAAATGAAGCTAAAAATAAGTACTGGGCACAGATAATCACGAAGGCAGGAATATATTAAACTCTTGATCAGAATGTCAGGGGGTGGAGTTTGCTTTTGTGTTTCCTAACTGGGGGGTTAGACCGCTGGTCTGCACACAAACCTCTGCTTCTGAGGTGCCGGATGAGGCTGGGAAGGTAGTGTGGGGTGGTGGGCATGAGCATAACCTTGCCAGCTGGGTTTGAGTCTTAGGTGGTACCTCTGTAAGCTGTGAGAAAGGTCACTTGGTCTTCTTAGAGACCATGTAAGGCCCAGCATTCTCATCTGAAAAGTGGTAACCTGTGTAATGAACCAACCCAGAGACTTAGGGCAGCCACGTTGTCTTGCTTGCAGCCCCATGTTCTAGGCAGTTCAGCAGGTGTGTCCCCGTCTCCCTGGCACCACTGAGACAACTTGAAGCTTGACTCTTCAGGACAGCCACTCCCTCCTTCTCATTTCTGTGACTTTCTTACTGGGATGCCATTGGAAGCACCCCAGTTTGGATTCAAGTTCCCCATTTCCGCTACTTACAAGTGAACACTGTGTATGTGCCCCCATGCCAGTCACAAGAATCAAAACTACCCAACCTCCCTTGAGATGCAGAATATCCAGACCCACAGGGTGTGGCGAGGGTTAACTCCAGGCTGGGTGAGGTCACCTGTGAGGGCCTTTCCAGCCATTTCATCTTCTTACCAATGAGCATAGAAAGCTGACCCACGTAAAAGTGAGACAAGTTACAATCTACTTTGCCACCCTCCCTCCCTCCCTCCTTCCCTCCCTCCCTCCCTCCCTCCCTTCCTCCCTCCCTTTTCTTTTTCACACTGGGGATCGAGTCCAGGGCTTTTCACATGCAAGACAAGCATCTACCACTGAGATCACCCCAGCCTAGGATCTGCCTTTATAGAGGAGTGGTGGTGCATAACCAGCTGCCATATTTAAAGCAGCCCATACTCCAGCGTGATCTTGAACTTAAAAGCAGACACCGTGCCTGGCATGGGTGTAAACCTGCAGCCTTTTGAGTATTTTAGGTTAGATTTCTGTTCTGCAGTAGCCATGAGAGGTCCCTTGTAAGCTGCAGGGACCCCCCCATCCCCCATGCTTAGGGGCCTTTCCATGATCTTCCCGGACTCTAGCAAGTGGCATTGCCAGTATCACCTGCACACAGCTGCATGTGAGATATCCCAGGCACTGATATCGAGAAGTGGAATGTCCTGACTGCTGCAGCATGGTGCATCCTGCTTTCTCTTGGAAAGATGGCTCTAGGCTCTTTGTATGGGGGCTGGGATAGTTTGTTTACTTCTCACTTAAACTTATTTTGAGCTGATACTGGGGAACATGTGATGGTGACACATGTGTACGCTGTGTAATATTTAAATAAAGTTAAAGACACCTCTGAGCATCAAGGCTTCTCATTTCTTCATGCCAAAAGCTTCCTGAGCCCTTCTCTCTGGCTTTTGGAAGAGCTCAGCCACCTCCACACATCAGCCTTACACCCTGCCACACTGGAGCACTCCTGACCTTCTTGCTGTATCTGGCTCTAACCCAGTGCCCAGTGAGTTTCCACTCCCCAGTCTTCTCATGGAATAGGAGGACATTTTGCTACATCTTGGGCACCTAGTTTCAGGGATCACACAGTAGAAATAAGAACTTTGTTTTCCTTGAGTCATTATCCTGAGGTCTTGAATAAAGGTGTGCTCTACCCTGAGGGTCGCAGCCCCCTGGGCCCTGTCGAGCGTGCTCCGGAGGAGGAAGAGCAAGTTCCTACAGACCCCTGGCTTGCTTTGGAACCCTCTGTCCTGCACTTTAGCGGTTATCTATATTGGGCTCATCTGTAGCTTTAAGACCCTCCCCACTCCCTGTGCTGTGCCCCATTGATTTAGAGGGAAGGTGTGTATCTCTTTGTCTGTTTACAGGGCTTGTAAAATATGAGCTGTGTTTGCACTATGAAATTATATATGTGTCAATAAAATATAAAAAATCTGACAAAATGTGTTTTAATTTTGCAGTGGAGATCATAGCAGCTGTCACATTAAAATTTATTCCTCCTCTTTGAAGGGGGGAAAAAAAAGAAGCGCCTTCTGCAGACAAAACACTGGGGAAGAAGACAGTGTAATTGGGCCACACCCCCAGGCTGTTTAATCTGGATTCTCTTTCCCTTTTTGCTGCCTTCTCTGGCTGGTTATTTCTTTTCCCAGTAGCAATTTACTTGCTTTAAATATGAGACATACTGGATCGCAGGTCCTCTGGTTCCAAGTTATTAGTTGTTTTAAAAAGAGAGTTTATAATTAAAACAGTTTTCTTCTTTTTAAGTTGGACTGTAAACCTGGAACACTTTCTGGCTGAATATGTCCTGGGTCCCTGCTGGAAGCTGAACTGCATGTGGATTCTCAGCCTATAGAGCACATGACAGCTGGGAAAGGGCTTAGGCTCCCTCACACTCCAGATGTTCATGCTGTGGGGCCTTAGGTATGAGTGTTGAGGGTGGAAGTTTAGGTGCTAAGAAAGAGGATTCTCCACTTCTGCTTGTCTATAAGATGTTTGTGGTGCTTTTATAATGGGAAATAAAGGTTTTGACTTGAAAAGTAGATCTCTCAAATTACTATTTGGGATGATTCTTCTTTCCCAAGATTGGTGGGCATTCATTCTTTCATTTGTTCCTTAAGTTGGTTTCCTTTAGGGCAAGCTCTTTGTCCCAGGTATTATGCTAGACATAGCATAGCTGTATGTGCCCATCGTCTCAGGGCTTAGAGTTTCATGCTAGCCTGGGAAGAAAGCCACTGATCCCTTGAATCCAGTGCTCACTCTGGGGCCAAAACTGAGGATCATTTTCCTCTAGTCATGTTCTGCTTGAGTTCACTGAGGAGCCGTGTCTGGAAGTAGGGTTGTCACCCACCTCACTTCAGATTCATGCATATTTTGTCTTAGAGTGTGCTCCAAAATGGCTCCTCTGTGGACAGGTTACCAGCTCCTCCATCAGCTCTGTGGAAAGGGAAGCACAAGACCATCACACAGCAAAAGTGCTGCATCCCTGAGAACAGCTAAGGGAAGACATTCATAGTCCTGGTTACTCGCATGTATCCCACAATGTAAAAGTGCCTGCAGTGGAGTGAGGAGGGGGAAGCTCAGCTGCGGGGAGAAAACCTAGCTGTGAACTTTAGCCCACTGCCTCAGCTTCACCAGACAATTTCTGTTGAATGTTGTGAACAGCTGATTGGATGTTTCCCTGTCGTCTGTCTGTCTCTTGCTATTTATTCTTTAACTTTAGCTTACTTATATACTAATTAGACTCACTTATTCAAAGTTGAAAGTATGACTCCTGTGATTCCTCTCCAGACCGCACAGAATGGAGAGCTGGGTTCACACAAGGCCAGGCCCTTTGCGAGAGATTGTTGTGCAACTCCAGGCTCTCTGTTAAGAACTTTGACTCTGCAAAGGAATTCAAAGCACGCAGCAGGCCATCCTTCACTAAGTTGGGCAGTTCTTTGTGAACTTGGGGGTCCTGGGTTTTCGCAAAGTGGGGCTGACATGCAGTCACTGTGAGTGGTTTCTGGATCTTTTTAACAGGAGGAATTGAGGGGTGGAGGAAAGTTTGTTTCTCTCTCAAGGTAGTCTATGACTTGGGACCCTAGTGCAGCCTGTGAGTGCTAGGAGAGCCCAAGAGCATTCTTCTAGACAGGCCTGGTGGCCTACTGAGAAGACTTAGTGTGTGTGCGCACACATGGGTGTGTGTGTATGAGTTTATGTATGGGAGGTGTGTGTGTAAGATGTGTGTGTGTATGTTTGTGTATGTGTATTCATATGTATATGTGTATATGTTTATGTGTGTGCATTTGTGTGTATGAATTTATGTATGCAAGATGTGTGTATATGTCTAGGTGTTATGCATAGATGCTCAAAGGCTGCTATAAACTACTGGGGACAGGTAAGCTTGGATGACAAAAGCCTTAAACTTGGGTTAGGAACAGACAAGAGCCACTGAAGTGAAGAACTCTGACTTTTTGGCTACCAGAGTGGTCCTAGGTGGTTGACAGACTCCACAGTAACAAGTTTCCTCAGCCCTGCAGGGTCACGATGAAGACATGGCAGCACTGCTGCTGTAGAGAAGATATGATCCATGCACATATGCATTATGAATACTGTTTCTTTTCTTATTTTTGAGACATGGTCTCATAGTCCATGCTAGCCTCCTGCCTCAGCCTCCCCAGTGCAAGGACTAGAGCCCATGAACTAGTCCCATGAGTGGGACTCATTCTTCTTATTGATCTCCTCAAGTGGGCCTGAAAACACCTGAATAACACATATATACACACACACACACAATTACAGTGGTCATTTCTGCTGTGTATGTTGGTGGGTGAGTAGGGGGGCATTATTTCAACATTTTATTTTAGTTTTGTATGTATTTTAGTATAATTAGTATTAGTACTACATATATGTATATATGTGTGTGTATATATATGTGTGTGTGTGTGTGTGTGTGTGTTGGTTTTTCGAGACAGGGTTTCTTTGTATAGCCCTGGCTATCCTGGAACTCACTTTGTAGACCATGCTGGCCTTGAACTCAGAAATCCGCCTGTCTCTGCCTCCCAAGTGCTAGGATTAAAGGCGTGCGCCACCACTGCCCAGCAGTTTATATTTTTATAACAAGTAAATATTAGTTGTATAGTTAAAAAAACAAAAACAAAAACAGAACCTTAGAATTGATCTTGAGTCAACCTGGCCTCTGAACCGTATGTCACAGAGGGGAGATTAGGTCAAGAGGCCGGGAGTCTTGCCTTAGCATAGCTGATCTCTTCAAGTGGTACAAGTCCACTGCAGGCCTTCTGTTTCTCTTCTGCAAAATGGGAGGCTTGGATGGCACACAGTAAGCATGGCCCTAGGCAGGAGAGGGAGACAGGAAGCAAGGGCAGCAGCCATGCCTCTGTGATGGACAGGAGTTGACAGCCCAAGGAGGGTGTCAATCCTGACTCTGCTTGACATCTTCTGCCTGGAGCTGAGTAAGGGGTGCGCCAGGAACCCTGTGATGGATGCTAGAGAGCTGCTTCTGGAGAAGCAGGCCTGGGAGATGTCATGTTTGACCTCCCCAACAGTCTAGCTTTATTCCTTTGGTTCTCAACCTTCCTGATGTATGTGGTCCTCATGTTGTGGTGACCCCAAGTATAACGTTATTTTCATTGCCACTGTATAACTGCAATTTTGCTACTGGTGTGAATCATAATGTAAACATCTGTGTTTTCTGATGGTCTTAGGTGACCCCTGTGAAAGGGTCAATCATTCCCCCAAAGGGGTCTCGACCCATGGGTTGAGAACCACTGCCTTGATTCTAACTGGGCTTCTTCTATCACGAGAGCTGGCAATTCTGGTCAGTGGTGCTCACAGTGTCTTGTGACTGCACACAGCCATTCTGGGCTCCACTCAGCTCCTCTGCATTCTTGCTCCTGAACTTCCGTTCCCTGGTAGTCTTTTCTACCCTGCCTGTCCCTAGCTTGCCTAAATCCACTTTCCCTGCTACCCTGAGCCCTAGATAGGCCCACACTTTTGGGATTATCAGGGGGCTCTGCCCCTCTCTTGAGAGGCAGCCTCTACTCCCTGAGGATGCCAACTGTCTGTCCCTCTGAGACAGGCTCCTAGTGGGTGGGTACCTTTGTGTGCAGCAGCCTCAGTCCCTGGCAAAGCCCCCTCCTGACTCCAGGTCATCATTGCTTAAGTTGCAGCTGCGTGCTGGCTTCAGAACATGCTGATTTTCCCAGGGCTTTAATAACCCTGAGCTTCAGCTTGCCTATGGGTTCTCTGTTCTATATCAGCCTCATAAAATGGACAGTTTGGGTTAAAAGATCTTATTACGGCAAAAGGAGATGTTGAATCACACTTTCAAGGTCGCTGGCGAAATGTGATCTCTGAGACTCATTGGCTCTGTTCCAGGGCACGGGGAAGTAGATATTAGAAAGATAGATGAGAAGTCCAAACACAGTTCTGTTTCCCCTGTGTCTTGGGGTGAGTGTCGGTGATGAAGTTTGTGAGGAAAAAAAAATATCAGAACTCCCTCCCCTATGATGTATGCCAGCCACCTTCAGAAGTGAGGCTCGGATAGCAACCCTTCATTCCAGTTCTGACATCCCCAGAATGGTAGTCTCCATAGCAGCAGCAGGGGTGTCTTCCCTCGTAATAGAAGGTTCCCAGGGGCTCAGCAAATCCTCAACTATCAGCTCTCTCTGTGCAGACCAAGTGAAAACGGCCAGGGACAAAGAGGAATAAGACAAGACTCTTACATCCAGAGCCCCTAGACTCCAGAGTGAAGGACACAGGCAGAGAGATGTAGCTCATTTGTTCCTTCAGGATGCTGCTGAGATGTTGGGACCCAGTCAAATATTCTATGTACACATTTTACTGATTCTAAACAGCAGGCAGGCGTTATGATCAGGAATCATACATGATTCCGTGGGTGATGAGGAAACTGAGGCTTAGAACTGTCAAAATGCCTAAAGAGCCCGTTTGCATGTGCTGTGTGTGTTTGTGTGTGTGTGTGTGTGTGTGTGTGTGTGTGTGTGTGTGTGGTGTGTGCATGTGTGTGTGTGTGGTATGTGTGTGTATGTATGTGTATGTGTGATGTGTGTGTGTATGTGTGTGCATGTGTATGCATGTGTGTATATGTGTGTGGTGTGTGTGTATGTGTGTATGTGTGTTGTGTGTGTGGTATGCATGTGTGTGTGTGGTGTGCATGTGTGTGTATGTATGTATATGTGTGATGTGTGTGTATGTATGTGGTGTGTATGCATGTATGTGGTGTGTGTGCATGTGTGTGTATTATGTGGTATGTGTGTGGTGTGTGTGTGTGTGTGGTGTGTGTGTGTGTGCATATGTGTGTGTTGCCACTGAGCCTAGAACATGGTCTGCTGTCCTATTGCATTCTGCCTCTCCACCTGGGAAGCCCAGTCACCGCCAGCAGGAGACAGAGCAAAGTCCAGAATGGGGAGTCCATGGGGGTTTCTGGTCTCCTTTCTGCTGGGTGGTACCCAGGTGCCACTAGCATGCCATGGGGAGAGGAAGTCAGGAAAGAAGGTCTACATTTTCCTTCAGGGAATCTATGTGCCAGGGAGGAAGGGGAAGACACAGTTAGGAATGAATAGGATTGGCTGGTTGGGAGCAAGTGCCAGAGGGGCTGGAGGAGAGAAAGCTTTCTTTGAGAGTCTTAGATGTCTCAAAGGCACCTAAGGCCTTCTCCTTGGTAATATGAATGAAGCAGCTCTATTGACAGTGGATGTGGGCACATATGCTTTACTTGGTGTAAACCAGAGATTATATACCTCTCAGAGGAGGGAATACCCAAGAAGGGAAAGTCATTGGTTGAAGGCTCAAGGTTATCTAGATACCTCATTAGCATGGAGAAGAACTCCAAGTGCTATGCTATGTAACTGAGTGCCCATGGTCTTCTCAGTGGGATGCTGTGGTTTCCTGTTCCAGAGCAGGTACAGAGACAGGTAGGGAGTGTCTCCACTCCTGCTGTTCTCTAATCTCTGAGATTCCAAGGGATTGAGCTCTTCAACCTTACCTGTTCTTATGCCTGTCTGGTAGCACAGTTCCACTCGGCCTATAGTCTGCCCGACTCCATGGTCTTTAATGGCCTTTACCACATTAAGGTGCACCTAGAGAAGGTTCAGGTCCAAGCGTCAGGAGATGATCCTATGAATGGTTCTCATAGACTGACAGATCCAAATCAATGATAAAACTGGAGATGCCTCAGGGAACATAACATACCCGTGGACCAACTACAGGGAAGGCATCAGGTCCTTTCCACTCACCATTGGCAGAAGCCACAGCCAATGGAGCATTCCCTAAGGTCGTGCATCTGGGTGTGAGAGTTCTATTTGCATGAATACAACATGCCGAAGCTTGGGCAAGCTGGTTACATGCCTGCTTCTTTGAAGAAAGGTGTGGATGCTGTACAATTAAGTCCAATAGCAATGATGAATGCAGGCCACGTCAGAACTCTGAGACTGGCATATAGAGCACACCAAAGACCACCTGTTTCTCCACACTAGCCCCTCTCCCTCTTTCTCTGTTAATTTTCCTACTCACTTTTCTATTAAACACAGGTCCCACTACCACCTGAAGAAGGGGCCACACCCTGCCTTTCTTGGGGTCCTATAGTGTAGTGAGCAGGTCTTCTAGCGGGGAAATGGCAGAACCACATGTAGAAGGGTTACTTCTTTCTTATTGGCTGGCAAGCATAAGCCTCAGGTCTCTAGAATTTTCCCTCTGAACTCTAAATGCCCCTGTGGTAAATTCCCTATTGCAGGCCTTTACCTCTTCCCAGACAGAACTCAGAAGAGAACTTTCTGATAAAGCTGGAGTTGCTTTGGGGTATATACTTTACACCCACAGATTACCACCCCCAGAGCAGGTATCAAGCCACTCCCACTAGCACTGAGAGAAGACATAGGATTGACAGACTGTGTGTGTGTTCAGTCGGGGAGGTGTCTTTGGTGGGTGACCTGGGTCTCTCAGCATTTCTACTGCCGTCATCAACACTCACTCAGTGAGAAACAAATCTCCCTTTGTCTCTTGTGCGCCCTACACTCTTCTAGGTGCTGCAGATGTATACTAGACAAAACAGAGAGTAAGTCCTGCCCTGATGGAGCAGGTGTTCTAGAAAAAAAGGGGGGAAAAGTGATCATCAAAAATAAGACAAGAATATGGGAAACATATAGTGTGACAAGATGGTTATCCTCATTGTGGATACAAATCAAATCTGATGCTGAGAACAGACACAGCAATGGGCGATGGCACATTTCACAGGCCAGATGAGATGGGATCGAGGTGACACAGATCTCAACAGAGTCCTGAGGTGGGAGAAAGTCATGAGGTTCTGGGGCAAAGGGAACAGCAAACGCGGTGGTTTTGCAGAGAGAACATGTCCAGGGTTTTTCGACACAAGACACCCATGCATCTGGGGCAGAGCTGGGACAGGAAAGAGAATAATGCAGGGGACATGGGGACAGCCTTGACAGACAATCCAAGTGACAAAGAGTGTTGGTGGAGAAAGGCAGGCTCTGGTTTGCACTGGGAAGAATGCACTTGGGGGGGCTATGGTTCAGGGAGTAGTGGGCAGAAGCAAACAACAGGTCCATGCCACAGATGAGGTTGACTGGAATTGTGGTTGTAGCCATGATGATGCAGACACGGGCTTCGGCTCTGAAATGGTGTGGAGCATTGCTGATGCGTTCCTCCTGGGTTAGGCAAGTTCCGAAGAGTCTTGAGGTTCTGACTTAAGCAGAATGCCCGAGGCTGAGGGCTAAGATGGCAGGAGAATGTAAGACACCAGTCAAGGATATAGGTGAAATGGCCAGGAAGGCAGGTGGAGATATAAGATATTAGACAGACTTGACTTGTTTGCTGTCTCTGCCTACCCCATCCATTTCAGGCTCCCCACTTCAGACATGCCTTACAAAGATGGATCCTCGATGGGGCTCGCCTAAAATTACGTCCCAGAATATTCAGAGATGCAGAATGAAGGCTGGCCCCAGTCAACGTCCTAAGTGAGTTTGGGGACCCCCGGAGGGCCAAGGGGAGTCAGAACTAGAATTCAGGTGGCAAGCAGCCTCCTCAGGTCAGTCTTAATAGTTAAGATAACAGAGTTTGCTTGTGAATGGGAAGAAAGGCTGAGCGCATCTACATCATGAACAGCAAAGCAGGAACATATGGGCATCTTTGAGCTTTGAATCTGAGCTAAAGTCTGCTCTCAGCAGAGACATATGTGAAGTCTGCTGATGTTTGGGGAACAGTTAAGGAAGCAGCTCCTCGGTGGCTGGCGGCTGCTAGTAACAGAACTGACTTGGCTTCAATCGAAAATATTAGCATGAAGAAGTCATAACTTGGTGTTAGCCTAGGACGCAGCCTGGGGTTCTGGAAAGAGCAAGAGACTTGGTCTGGGTTCAAGTTCCATATTGGATCAGTTATTTGTCTGACCACATGCCGATCACTCAAGAGTCCTGGGCCTCAGTTACTTGTCTCTCAGATAGGTTCAAATTCCTGGTGTTTGTAGAGACCAAGTATGGATTTCATACACACCCAGCACCATGGTCATCTCCTGTCCTGCATTTTCCTCTGTGAGGAAAAATGGGTCCTCTTAGAAAGCTCAAGGGAGACCAACTCTTGGAAGTATTCTTCTCCAACAAGGAGACCCAGGCTGTATATAAAAGAGGGAGAGGGAGACACTGGCTCTTTGCAAAGCCTAGAAGGGTGTAATGGCTATTCTTGGTGTTAACTTGACTATATCTGGAATTAACTAAAACCAAAGCTGCTGGGCAAACCTGTGATGGATTCTTAATTAAACTATTTGAAGTAGGAAAAACTACCTTTAATATGGATCTTTTGAGGTGGGAAGATCCACCTACAATTTAGGTCATGCCTTCTGCTGGCAGCTTATATAAAGGACATGGAAGAAGGAAGCTCTTTGCTCTTTGCCTGCTTGCTTTCACTCTTGCTAACAAGTCCATCCTAACCCCGAGCCCACTTCTTTGGGATTCCAGCATACACTGAAGATCGGCTGAGACATCCAGCCTCATGGACTGAACAACTACTGGTTTCTTGGACTTTCTGTTGTTAGGCAGTCATTGTTGGATTAGCAGGACTACAGTTTGTATGACACTCTAATGCATTGTGTGTGTGTGTGTGTGTGTGTGTGTGTGTGTGTGTGTGTGCGCGCGCGCGCGCCCGCATGCATGCACATGCAACACACAAAGGGCTGTCACTCTTTGACACATCTTCTGGAGAACACTATCTAAGAGGCCTTCAGGAACACCCTATCTACCATTCCAATCTTGGCTTTTATGAATCTGATTTTAAGTGCCTCATGGAGTGAAACCCAGGAAGCATTTGCTTCTATGGCCAGCTTAATTTGCATACATAATGTCCAGGGCTCATTCTACCATCCCCTAGTGAAGTGTTTCCTCCTTTGGAGATCTGAGAACACTGCATCTACAGGTTAACAATGCTCTACAGTGTTTGCTAAGAGGGCTGAGCTTGTTATGTGTCCTCTCCACCACTAGGGGAAAAATGAAGAAAAAGTTAAAGGCTTCTAACAGAGTCCCTCTTAGAGGAAAGCAGGTCATGCCGGTGAGGATTTTATTCAGTAAGGAGGTTGGAGTATGTGACAGACTGTGATTCAGAGGGAGTCATGAGGAAGATGTGGCTTAATTATCTTCATCTATGCAGGGGATGCCTGTTCCTCTGTCCTCTTCCAGATGGAGCCTTTGGAGGTAGGATTTGTCTGGGGAGTAAGCATGCTTTCCTGGAGACCTGGCAGTCCCCCTGACCGGACAGCTGGGTGCCATCAGCCCAGATCAGGGGATATTGATCTAAAGCCAAGGTGAGTCTCACCATCACTTATCTCACCCTGACTTATGGTGTGTCTGAAAATCAGTGGCCCAGATGTGTTTCTTCAAATACAGAGTGGAGATTCTAATTTCCATTCAATCTGGTCTGGGAGGATGAAGCAAGCGGTCACCAGATCCCATAGTGCCCCTTGAAGCATCGGAGCCAGGAAAAGGCGCTTCACCCTCGGGATGCTTTCCAACCATCTTCCAGCCTGTGGTGTGAACGGGCCTCTAGGATAATGTAGGTTGCACATTCTCCATTTTGCAGATGAGAGCAGTTGCTAATGTAATTATGATGATCACCTGGATGCAAACGGCTCTGGTCTGACCCTTGGGTGGGCCAGTCGAACCAGTGTGAGCCTGATTAACTCAGTTCTTCACAGGAGGGTGTTGTAATCTCACTAGCTAGCAGGTAATCACGGTGACAGGCAGGACTGTGTCAGGGCCAGGTCTTCTTATTAGAGCCTCTTTTGCCCTCCCTGTCAGAAGGTGAAGGTCATGGAAAGTTGGTCCGAGATTATTCAGCTGCCAAAATATCTCTTACCACAGTGCAGCCTGCCTCCTGCCACTGGAGATCAAAACGGAGCCTAATGGGTCAAGAAAACAATCAATGTTATCAGTACTGCTGATGGTGTTTGCGGGCTGCAGCCCATGAAATATTCATTCTTCCTGTTTGTCTTTAAGGATGCATTTTATATGTTAATGTACCATTGAAAGATACATATAATGTTAAGTAGCTTAAGACCTACGCCTCGAAGAGGCAAATTTATTTTTCCTTGGAATAGCAGCGTAAAGCATAAAGACAAAAACCCAGTCCCACTGACAACACCAGTCAACAGTCACGGAATCCTCCTGTCTGCTTGTAAAAGCAAATTTTCCATTCATGTTTCAATAGGCAAATAAATAACTTACGGATGGCGTTCCCCACCTAATAAAATGTTTTACTGTCAGGTTTACTGAGCACGTTTATGAAATCACACTGTGAGGCTCAGCTTTATTTGACCTTAACGACTCAAGGGCCAGGGAGAGCCGCCCGAGTCTTCAACGTTCAGGAGCAAGCGTCGGAGGGAGGAAAGCTCACAAATCAAAAGGCAAATCCGGAAGACGCAGTGGAAAACCATTTAAGATCAGCTCGGGATGTGCCCCTCTGTTCAGGACGCACCGTGCATACATTTGTATTCTGGGCACAAGCACGGCGTGCCCTATAGACGAGCAGACACAATTTGTTTCTTGGTGTCTTTTATGGAACACTAACTTTTAGAAGGAATAATTTACTGCACTTTGGGGGAGGCCACAGGCCTCTGGGAAAAATGTAATCTAAACTGTGGTGTTATACTAAGGAAATGTGACCATAGTCATTCATGAGCAGAATTCTTCCTGGGATGTCAGAGGAGCCTTTGTTCCCAATGTAAGACTTTGGGGGTCCAATCTGTCCAGTCATCCTCAGATTCAGAAGTTCAAGGGTTGGTCCTCTCAAGGCCACTAAGCTCCTGGGACATCACCCCAAGGCTATCTCTTTAACAGCAGGAAGATATTGCTAGGGAACACAGCAATGTGTTGTTAAGGTAGACAGCAGTGTGTCTTCAGCACAGGACACTGGGTCAAATCTACATTTGTTACATACCATGGTTGATGCTGAGCAAGCTATCGACTTTTCTAGGCTGAAAATTTCCCGTGTATAAAATGAGGGCAACAGCAGCCCCTCCTTCGTGGGGCTAGCTTCGGTGATGAGTGGACTGATTCAAGAAGAGCTGGGTGCTTTGAAACCCAGCAAGCATTTTGAGTCCCTTCACTGGACATAGAGACCAAGGTCTCTGCTTCACCTTGTATATTCCATTTGCTGCCTCTTTCTTTCCCTCGTTACTTTTGCAATGTGATTTAGAGAACTTGAAACCACCTTGACTGTTTACTGTTTTATTTTTGGTCCATTTGAGAATAAACAGTGGCCGCTTTATCCCTTCACCCAAGGTGGTTCCCGGAACACCCAGGCACTTGCTACATAGCCATCTGTGCTAGATAAACGAGTAAGTAGCTTGTACCGTGGTTTGTCCGTGTAGACCTGTGAGCTGGAATAGTGTCTCTCTGCCACTGTCATCAGCCCCTGTTGCCAGCTCCTTCCTTAGGCACAGGGCCCAACACAGCAGAGGTCCTCGAGCACTTATTAAATGAATGGTTGAGAGTTCATCTGGAGCAAGGGTGAGGGAGAGTGATAGAGAGCACACACTGAAAGACGAGGGAGTCCAAGGAAGCAGAATTATAAGGTCTAACGCACGTCCTTCATTCATTCCTTATTAATGTGACGGGGTGGTAGGACTCCAGACTATAGAGTGGGTGCAGGCCCCCTCACCTAGTACAGACTTGTGGCAACTTCTCTCACTTCTCTATGTTTACCCCACATCTTCAATATAGGGTCACATCAGCACCTTATAGGGCATTCTAGTTATTATGCGTTAATCTCTGCAGGAGTGATAAGCAGATAAGTGCCAAGGCCTGGGCAGTAAGTGCTTGTTGCACATACCTGTATGAGGACCCCAGTTCAGACTGCCAACACCTGTGAGAAACGTCGAGCACGGCAGTTCACACATGTAATCCCATCACTGGGGAGGTAGAGCCACGGGCTCAAGAGCCAGCCGGTCTAGCCACATCCGTGAATTCCAGGTTTCATAAGAGACCATGTCTCAAAAAATAGGGTAGAGAGGGGAATACATTAAGCCAACTGCTGGCCTCCACATGAGTACATACATGTGCACATGCACACACACATGCATGACATCACCACAACAGTCATTTAGTTGCCAGTCAGCAAACAGTTATCGTGCATGGACCAAGCCAGGCCTCTGCAGACTGTCACCCACCCTCCCTTGTTGAGAGCGCTGGTGCCTTGTGCAGTGGAAGTTGAGGATCCAGACTTGTGGTCCATCTAAACCCAGGAGGATGCAAGTTGGAAGCCAACCCGCACACGTCACTGCTGCAGCTTGAGCAGCGACATTTTCACAGCGCAGGCTGCATTGCTAATCAGATTATTTTTTAAAAAAAAAATTAATGGCATCTGTCACTTGGGAAAATTTCAAAAGTGCCTGTCTCCACTCTTAGAAAATACTAGCTCTCAATTTTTATGCTAAATCAAGTGATCATAACCCAGGAATTTAGAGATTTTTGCACTTAAAACATTGCTCTGTGATTTATTTCCTTCCGATGGATTCGTGATTAAATTTTAAACTCGTTCTCCTATTCAGTAGGCGGTCACAGAATGGAGGGGGAAATGCTCTTTCCTCCCCCCCCCCCCTTAAATTGTAAGCTGCATTCAGAAGTGCTGTCTGTCTGGTCCTCAGAACTCTAGGCAGAGCATCTGGGCTGTGCCCACCTTCCCCGGCTCCCCACACATTGCGGGGAGTTTCTGCAGTCTTATGAAGCAGAGAGTTCAGAGCAGGGACCAGGACAGAGGTCACACTAGGTAACTGTCTGTCATAAATATGTTGCCCTTTGTTCAAGCATATAGGAGTGGTGCTCATTGTCCTGAAAACCCAGAATCTTGGTGCCCATGGATACTTATGGGGAAAAAAAAAAAAGCAACCAGATTTGTCCTCTGAAGGCTGCTTGGTTTAGATCACCAGTCATCCCAGTCCGTGCCCCCCCCCAAAAAAAAAAACCCAAAACAGATGTATGGGAGGAGCCTGCCAGCATATTGATGACTTTCCTCACAAATCCTGACATTGGACTGGTGCCCTCCCCTGCTCCATTCCCACCTGGCTCTCCTGCCCCTCCCTTCTGATGCTGCTCTTTTTCCTGAGTCCCCTCTGCTGTCCTGGCATGCTTTACATGAGAAGGGATGATATGGAGACTGTCATAAAGTCCACCTGTCCTGGTAATCCTTCCCTCTGCATGCCACCAGACCACCCTGACTCCACGGACTCCTGCACCCACTGTGTGGAAAGACCACAAAGCACAGTGTCCATGGGACAGGTGGCTCGGGGGTCTCGGGTGACAGCTTTGTCCTGCCACTTTCTGGCTGTGGCACTGAGGGACTTACAGACTCCTCCTGATCCTCAGTTCCCTCTGCCCCTGGAAATGGCAGATTGTATTTTTATAATTAATAATGTCTGGGCAAAAGCTCAGTGCCGAGTAGGGGTTCTGAGGAGCAGCCATGTCTGTTCTCATGGCCCTGATTTTCTTAGGCTTCAAAGGAAGATATTGGGCTGCCAAGGAGAAGTCCTAAATGTGCCTAGGTGTTATGGAGGAGCAATGTCACTAGGCTGTTAGCATCCACCCCTAATCCAGAGATGGGCTCAGGAGATAAACAAATCAAGGTCACAGGGTCCCAGTGGGAGGAGGGTTATGCAGCTTGATGCTGCATGCCGAGAAAGAGAGCCAAGGAAAGGGCTACTAGGCACCTACCTGTGTGACAGAGAGAGGCAGAGCATATTTTACTAACCTCTGAGCTCAGCTAGTCTGGTTTGACAGCAGTCTAGATCCAACCTGACCTTTTGTTTGTTTGTTTGTTTGTTTTGAGGGGTCACTGCTGAATTTGAGGGAGCCGTGCAGCCTTTGTCTTGTGTGGGATTTGAAGGAGTATGGCCACCACTAGCTAAGTAGGCTTAGATCGGTCCCTCTCCTTGCTGGACCGCAGTCTGTGTAATGTGACTCCTCCTGTCCAATAGCATGTGGAAAGGTTTCCAGGATATGAATGGAGTCGCCCCTGAAGAACTGCAAGATGCCCAGAGTCCTAGGGCAGATGAAGCAGGAGACACTCTGTTGTCCGGGCTGGCCTGCCCCCAACATGCGTCCTGGTACTTTCCAGGATTCCCCATTCATCAACCTACCTCTTGGCTCATGTTACCACAGATCTCCTTCTTCTGGCCCCTATGGATCCTTTCCCACTAGTCAGGTTTTTGTTCCCGCTGAGTTTTACTGTTACTACTTGTGCCCTGAAGGAGCAGCCTCCTTGTCTCCTGAGTTTTCTCTAACCAGGCAGGCTGCTTTGTTCCTGCCCCAGCACCCACCCAAGGAAGTGTCTGCACACATCCCTGATGGACAGGGGCATTCCTTGGAATCACTTTCCCCAATCACTCCTTATATCTATTCTTCATCCCATGCCTTGCCCTTTCCCAAGTGTCTAAAGCACGTGACAAACTCCTACCCACATCTTCTCCCCTATTTGAGGTTAACTTCGAAGAGTTTCAGCTTCCATAGCTCAGTCTCTGTTTCCTAGTGCCAGATGGAGGCTCATTTGGATGAAGGCAGGGGAGGAGATAGAGGCTCTCACCCTGCTTGGCAGGGCATGTGCCCCAGTGCATGAGTGTGTGTGTGTGTGTGTGTGTGTGTGTGTGTGTGTGTGTGTGTGTTTCCTGTGAGCATCTACTCTGTGCCAGGCACAATATGTGATATTGGAAGTACCGCCAGGTGTTTCCTGCCTCCTTGTATTGCAGAAGAGCTATAGTCTGGATGGGTAATGAAGCACTGACAGCCTGGACAAACAGGAATAGATCACAAGGAGCTGGGAGGCATACCAGAAATCCCCTGGAGAGTGGTTCAGGAAGACTTCCATCTCATCTGAGACACGAGTATGCCCGGGCCTTAGATGAAGGGGTCGAGAAAAGTGGTGAGGGCAGCAGGTACAAAGAGCGGCTGCCATTAGTTAGGTATGGGGTAAGGTGGAAGACCATTGGGGAGGATGAAATGTGATCAGATGGTTCCAAAACATACACGCATGATGAGGAGTTTGACTTTCTTCCATGGATGTGGAGGCTTGCTTTTCAGAGATCCCAGCACTGCTGTGTGGTTGTAGAGCCAGCTGCACGGTGCTGGGACATCTACTCCTGGTTCAATGTTCTGTCCACCTGGCAGCCCAGCACACCTTCCACCTGACTAGTTTAGGTCACTGTCACCAGCCTCCTTCTGCTTCTGTGACTGGCTTTTTTTTTTTTTTTTTTTTTTTTTTTTTTTTTTTTTATGTCCCAGCACTGTCCAATCAGCATACTCTGGCTTAGTGAAGCTCCAGGTCTCCGGCTGGGACATGATAATGCATGCTGTCCTTTGTTTCATTGTTCAAATATGTGTCTGTGATGTGGCGGGGACTGATAAGTAAAGAAAATTGTGTAGGCTCACAGCAGACATCTCATGACCTCAGGAGTCCCCCAAGATGTGCGCTCCCAGCAAATTGTCGGCAAGCCCATTTATCACTGCACTGACCTGGGACTCTGTGCATATTTCCCTATGAAAACAGCCCGGTGCCATCAGCTCCCATCTGCCCCAACGCCACCATAATGAAGAAAGCTTTAACTAACCCTGGTACCCACTGAGCAGCCCCACACAAATGGCTTTCGAGAGCCAGACATCTGCACTAGGGACTCAGCCTCTTCCTGATGGTGAGTTCAGGGGAAAGCCAACACACCCTTGACGCTTTGTTTATTTTTTTGGCTTGGGTAATTGGATAGTATTAATTATTTATGTTTCATGTTGCAAGCAGGCAGAAAAAGGACAGAAGGAAGAGAGGCTGAAAAGGGCCAGCAGACTAACCCAGAAGATGGCAAACCACCCAAATATTCTGAACGTTGGTTCGATATGGAAAAGTGTGTGTCTTTGCTCTGGAGCCAATTGCTAGAATGTTTCAGGTGGCTTCCTATAAACTGTTCTGTGTTCCCACAAGATAAAAATTGTGTTCTGTCTCTGCTTGGGAAGCCCTTTGGACACTTCCAGTTTTCTCTCTACCTAAAACTCATTGGTCCTTCATCCTTGCAACTTTGGCAAATTGCACACCTTTCTTTGATGCTACAGAACATATGGTACCTGCCTACGGATTCCAGAACCCTGGAAAATACCCAGTTTATCCCCATTTCAACAGGAGGAGAAACTGAGACTCAAAGGCATTAATGCTCCATTGAAAGAAATGGGGAGGGCAGAGATGGGCACTGAGGCCAGGCCATGCTGAGGCTGACCACACAGCCTTGTCTCTGAGAATGTTAATACCCCAAACTGTAGATGAGCATCCCCAAAGCTCCAGTTCCCTGGGATTTAAGTAGTCTAGTGGGATCTGGTCAGGGACATTGCTGGGAAGTTCCCTGATGCTCTCTATTTATGCATCGAGAAGCTAAAGGTTGCTCTGTTAATTACACAGAGAAAATAAGGGGTTCTTGGAGGATCAGTGGCAAAGTGACTCCAATTAAACCCTTAATGAGTACATTAAGCCATGTAAATCACATGTCTTCCTCTCTCCCTCTGGGACATTGCTTCCCTTGGTGAGCAAATCCTTGGCCCAGCCTGCATCAGCTGGGCCTCTGGGAAGCTCCAGAGATGGGTTCCTTCTGCAAATATACCAGGCCTGATGGGATTGGAGAAGTTAAAAAAGGCAGGCAGGCAGGCAGGCAGGGAGGGAGGGAGGCAGGCAGGGAGGCAGGCAGGGAGGCAGGCAGGGAGGCAGGAAGGGAGGGAGGGAGGGAGGGAGGGAGGGAGGGAGGGAGGGAGGGAGGGAGGGAGGGAGGGAAGGAGGGAGGGAGAAAGAGAGGGAGGGAGGAAGGAAGGAAGAGAAAGAAAGAGAAGGAAGAAAGGAAGGAAAGAAAGAAAGGAAGGGAGGGAGGGAGGGAGGGAGGGAGGGAGGGAGAGAGAGAGAGAGAGAGAGAGAGAGAGAGAGAGAGAGAGAGAGAGGGAAGAAATGAAAGGAACCCCCTTGATGTTCTCTGATGCCTTCTTACTTAAGGCTTCTGAGTTTAACAAAGCAGGGAGACCCATGCAGGCCTTATCACCTCAGTGGCTCTTCACCAGGGGGATTGGCTTTTCTTTGGTCTCCTTTTCCTCCCAGTCCACTGTGGTGGCTGAAGTCTGGAAGCCCCACTTGTGCCTCGTGGTTTTGACTGTCTCTTGATTGCCTGGAGGACTTGGGAAGGGTCCAGTGGGAAAGCAGGGATGAGATGCGTGGCTCCCCTGCCTAAATGCACTAGTGGGAACTGTGACCAGTGCGGCCCAGAGAGCATCTGACTATCCTTGAGTCCAAGTAGACTGTCCTCCCTCCCTTCCTCCTGTCCTCTTTCCTTCCATCCTCCCTTCCTGCCTCTCTCACCCACATGCACATATCCAGAATCCCTGTGCTACCCTGTACCCCGGTCTCCTGAACTTCACTACTTAATTTACTTTTCTCCAAACCCTGGGAGGCAGAAGCCAAGAGGGTCCGCTGACTCAGGAGCGCACATACAGCAGCTGCCACAGGTCAGTTCCCAAATCAACTTGTTATTTTTACTGGATTGGGGAGGAGAAAAGTGATGGAGTGCTTGGGCCTGAACTGGAAGTGGTGAGAGTCCTAGCAAGATGGAAGGAGGGGGCTGGCTGGGCTCTGCCAGGAAGCTCTCCTGTTTGACTGCATAGGAAACAAGAGCCTACAGAGAAAGGCCCCAGGATGGAATTCCCTGCTCCAGAGCCCTCTGCAAAGGGCTGGCTTCTCCACCATCACTGTCTTCTTTGGTTCAGAAGGAGTACATACAGGGGCAATCTTCCTCAGTAAAGAGGAACTTTCCAGAGCTACACAACAGGTGGGGACAGCTGTGCCTGCCAACAAAGCTGGCTGGCCCTGCACCCCTCATCTGGGTCCCCTTTCCACTTCATCTTCTTTTCCACTGGGGATGTCCGAGCCTTGACCTGACCCATGAATGGTTCCCATTTCAGACTGGCCTCATTGTACATGCAACATGTTTAACCAGAGTCAAGTGTACCGGGCACCATGTGAAGCACTTGAAATATACTTTCTCCTCATTCCGACTCCCTTGGGGAGATAATTATTATCCCTGTCTTAGTAGTAATTACATAGAGTCCCAGAGAGGTTGACCAACCTACACAAGGCCACAGAGCCTTGGTTGAGCTGGGATGGAAACATAAGGATCGAGATCTACAATCTTCTACCCTGGCCACAGCCCCATGCCAGTATTTCCAGTCACTCCTAGGTACATAATTTTCAGCGTTCCTTTAGTTAAAATAAATAAATAAATAAATAAATAAATAAATAAATAAATAAATGAAGGGAAATTAAGAGATGCTTAAAGGCAGACAACAGGTGGAGCAGTAGGGAGTAGAGCTGCTGTTGGGTGAAGAGGACCCTGGACCTTTCTTCCCTTAACCTGCAAACTGTATGATGGAACCTGCTTCGCAGATTCCCAACACAGGAGGGCCTTTTCCATCAGCAAATCACTGGATGCGCCATACTGGGAAGTCAGTACAAACCTTACTAGGGTAGGGGTTTCTGTGGAGACACATTTGAGGAGTGTCACAATAGAGAGTAGGGGAACAAAAGAGGGTTGGTTTGTAATAGAATCGAGGGGGTAGTAGAGCCTGGTCAATAGGAGAGTAGGCTTCCACTCCACACTTATTTGGCTTGAATCTGGCTCTCATCTCAGGCTTGGATTCCTCTTCTGTAAAGTGGGGTTATCTCGCATCAAGCTCTCTGTTCCCCCTTTAAGGTTGTGCGGGCTTGAAATGCTGCTGCTGCCTCTAGAGAGGGTCAGTAATGAATAGTTCTGATTTTCCAGAGATACAGACAGGTGGACTGGTTCTTAACAAGCAGTGTGATGGAATGAAAGTGGGGTGCCTCACTCAGGCACCCTCCATTCTCATTCAGCTGACCAAGCACTCTGTCCACAATGAGGCTAATGCCTTCTGACTAAAGAGGGCCTGGTGTTGGACTCCTTGTGGCCTACAGCATTCTGATCCACTCATTTGCAAGTTAGTTTGTACCACATTTGCTGTTTAAGAACTCAGATCATTCATTAATGGCCTAGCCACCTCACCACCTCCATCCACATTTCTAGTTCCACGTGGAGTCTTTCTGCAGAGATGCCTTCCCTGCCTGACTTGAGCAGAGCAATGTGCCCAGCACATTGTCCCCAGAGCCCTGTGTTCACACTGGTTATCAGACTGTATTTCTGACCCTAATAAGATTGATGAAACAATCAGGTGCTATTTTATCCAAGGATCAGCAGTCCCCATTAAAATTCAAGTGATCAACTTAAATTAAGAAGCAACTGAACTCCCTTATGTCCACTTCCTAGAGACACTCAAAAAACTGGTGTCCCCCACCATTCTTGGAAAAAGACCCATTCTTACCTTCTTTTCCCATTACTTTGTTAAACAATACTCTAAGAACATCACCTTAGGTATTTGGTTCACGAATTCAGGTTACAGTCATTTCTTACAGGGTAGTCAAAGCAGCAGGAACTGAAACAGCTAGTCACATTACATTCATAGTCAGAGAGCAATGAATTAATGCATGCATGCCAGTGCTCAGCTCAATTTCTCTACTCACATAGGCAAGGATGTCAAGCCTAGGGAATGGTGTTGCCTGAGATGGATAGGTCCGCATCTATTAGCATAACTAAACCAGTCTCTCCTCATCATCTCAGAGGCTTATCTCTAAGATAACTCTAGAATGTCAGGTTGATGATTAAAACAAACCATTGCAGATCCTCTGCTCTTCTCTCTAAGTTTCTTCTGTCCCTCAGTTTGTCTCTTTCACTTCTTATTCTCTGCCCCTTTAATTTGTATATGAAGTTGGTCTCTCTCCTGGCAAGTGAGTCTCATTTCTCTTTAAGAGGGTGGGGGGCCACACTGAATGTGAACATGAATCTTGCCCCAGTAGGGGAATGTAGCTATAAACACTGACACACAGAACAACAGGCTTCTGCCCCTCACTTCTCCTCCTCTCCTCTCTGCTGTGAGAAGCAGGGGTGCCCAGTCTGTCACAGGCATACCCAGGAAAGCTATGAATGTGGAAAGGTTGGTCTCTATAGGCAAGTAATGAAGAAGAAAGAGACTGTGCAGGTGTAAAAGATGTTTGCTCACTGAGCCCTCGTCCTCAGTGCTCTACTTGGGTTCCAGATTACAAGGCTTTTAGCAATGAAGAGAACTGAGAAGGCCTGGTATACAGAGCAACATGAGATCAAACCCTGCTTCCACAGGTCTGAAACTCAGGGAACCCATATTGGTGCCCCCTCCCCACCTTTCCCTGTGCTTACAGACACAGGGGTTCTCACACATGGCCTGTGGACATCACTGCAAGGCTCACAGAAACCCAGGCTGCTCCACCCTGCTCCAAGAGCCTCTGACTCAAAAGGCCACACTAAGTAATGCCACAATGGCTGCCCTGTGACATTCTCCATAGTATCTGCCAGCTAATTTTAACCCTGTAAGTTATTGAAGTCCCTCATATACAAGGTGTGAGAAGATTTCCTAGCCTCCTTCATTAACAGACCCCAGAGATGAGGAGACCAAGAGTTGTTTTTTTTTTTTTTAATTTTTGTGGCTGGAGTATCTTCTATAAGTCTCTTCCTGCTTTCACATTTTTTGTGTATTGGAAGGCTCCTAGGTCAATGTCAGGGTGCTCTGAGGTTGTTCTAATGGATAGAGACTAGAGAGAGGATCCATAGAGCCTCTGACCTCCCTTTGGAGTGGGGAGAGCACTGAGGTCACTACTTATGAGCATAGTCTTATGTTTGGTCCTACATGTTGATGGCAACTTTACTCTTCCTCATAATTGGGACCCCATTACTTGGCCAGTCATCTATGCAGTCAGAAGGACAGTTACTGCTACTGTGCTCATAAAGGTAGAAGTAAGGACAGTGAGAAGTCACACACCTGGGGCATCAGGTTATTGCTCTTTCCTAAGCTTGGAAAGGACCTGTGTCTGATCCAAGACCTTTTAACGTCCTGGCACTGAGTTCAGGGATGGAAACCAATTAGTTGCCACAACTGCTCACCTGCCTTCAGTCTATGGGTGCTTCTTGTTAGCAAGATCAACAAGATGAGATGCCCACTGTGCCTGTTTTTAGGAAGTTGACAGTCCCTGGGACTTGCTACCCAGAGGAGTCACCAGTGGGGTAAGCACAGCACAAGCAGGTGCTATGAAGCTTATACCACAAGGACTACACTTTTCTCTCAGCTTTCATGAGGTTTACACATTTGCTGGAAAAGCGTCGGCTGGAATAAAGATCCATGGGAGAAATGGGAAGAGGTGAGGCAGGAAGGGGAGGCAGCAGCTGATTCCTGTGGGCCTGGCAGACCATTGACAGATACTGGGATTTCTTAAAGGGTCACTCAAAACCATCAAAGGGATTTGTGTCTGCTGGACTGGGGAGTGTCCACTGCAGAGACAGAAAGACAGGAGGAGAGTAGTGACCTGGCTATCAGCAGGAGCAATAGGCAATGAGCTGAGTGTGAATCCCAGGAATAGATGCTTTGAAGACATGATGGATGATGACCCTTGATCAGCAAGGAGAGAAGAAGTGTCCCCACACTGGGGTCCACACACAGTAGAAGTTCAGAAAGTATTCATGTGCCTAAGGCTGCAGATACATGAGTAAGGAAGCTGTGTCCTGATGGTTTGGGGTCATTGGCCCTAGGTGACACTGTGCTGGTATTTGAGTACCCCACCCCCTTCCTCATGGCCTTGTCTGTAAGCTGCCCTGCCTCCTCTGCAGTACTTGCCAATTTTGTTGACATACCACGTTTGGCAACCATTTGCAACTTGATTATTATCTTTGGAAGCCAGGCATCACAGGTGAGCCTCATCGAAAGCTCTCTGCAGAGAACCGCCGTGTACAATTAGTAAGTGGAGAAATGTGTCAGATACAGAGGAGTCTCCAATCTGGCTCTCCCTGGAGTGTGTGCAGGGCTTGTTTTCCTGTTGGAGGCACACGTCAGGACCACTGAGAAAGGAGGTCAGCCCAGCAATTGCTTGCTCTACCCTCTGCACTCTGGTTGGCAGAAGGAAGAGGCCACAGCAGGTGAAACTCCAGGCCCTTCTGCTCCATACAACAGGAAAGGGAAAGAATCAAACAGAAAATGCTGGAAAAACAGGGTGTAATTCCTTTAGAATGCAGGGATTCAGAGTCTGAACATTCATCAACTAGCTCTTAGCAATACTTTATGTTTATGCCTGTGCATATATGTGTGTATGTTGGTTTGTGTTCGTGTGGGTGTACATATGTATATGGGGTGTCATTTCTCAGGAGCCATCCACCTTGATTAGTTCTTGAAACAGGGTCTCCAGTTGGCCCAGAGCCCACTGAGTAGGCTAGTCTGGCTGGCCTTGGAGTCAAGTGATCTGTTTGTACCTCCCCAGCACTGGGATGGCAAGGACCCCAGAATGCCTCAGTTTTAAACATGGCTTCTGGGAATTGCAGTCTTCAAGCTTATACGGCAAACACTTACTGAGCTACCTCTCTAACTCCTCTTAGTGATATTTTGTGCCAAACGTAGCCATAGATAATATGGAACATGAGCTAAGGCTGTCTAGTAACTGAAAATATACAGTGATGTATAATAGTGATGCTTGCATTGGTTGCAATTTTCTTGAGAGCAGGGATTGATTCTGGCTCATTTCCGTGCTCTCCCAAGTTTGTACATGACTGCAGAGAAGGAACTCAATAAGTGCTTGCTAAACAGATGGATAGATCAATGGCTCATGAGTCTGATTTATAGGTGCGGGGAATCCCAAATAGTAAAACATGTCTGTAAAGTGCATTTGCCAGAGTCAGGCTGGTGACCTCAATTCATCCTGAGACTCCAGCCTCCAACAGTGGAGTCTTCACAACAATCCTGCCTCATTTTGTATTTGAGTTACTGGGTGATCTTGGCTCAGTTGCCTCTCGGACCACATTGGGCAAGATTTTCCATTTGTTGACAAGCTTGGTTTTGAAACTGATCACTCCAGTGCATTTCAAATGGAAAGGGCACCAGAGTTTGTGTATTCTAATAACTTCTGCCCAGAAATGAGTGACTTCTTCAGCCTGGAGGGTCAGCTAGGTGAGCAAGGCTCTGGGGAAGGAGTTGGCCGAGGGAGAGAAAGTCTGGGGACAAGAATAGACTCTAAGGCACAACAGAATGGCTGAAAAGTGTTTTTTAAAGCGTCTTGCTGGTGGGGGATGGGCATGTTTGTTTCTTTGGATAGCTTATCCGTGTCTGAAATTCTCTCTGTAGCCGGTGGTGGCCTCAAACTTGTAACACTCCTGCCTTGGGATCCTGAGTGCTGGGATTATGTTATCACACTTGAAGTGGCTGGGATACTTTCCCAATCTTTCCACTCATTTGTTCTGTAGACATTCATGGCCTGTGCTGAACACAGCAGGGTCCAGGGAATACAGAGACGGAGGAAACACAGCCTTACTCCGAGGAATTTGCCACCCAGAATATTATTGGGTAAGAGACTTGAGAATGTTCTGCGTTGTAAGGGGAAATGAATTGAGCTGCTACATTTTTGGACTGGAACTTTTTGCCTTTGACTTTGAGTTTTGACTTTGTTTTAAGTGGCAAGAACAGGAATTGGGTGTCTGGTCTGTACCAGGCTGTCTTGGTTAGCTCTTAGACTCATCTGTGGAAGTCAGGTCTTAGGAGAGGAGCTCAAAGATGGAGTGTTGCTGGCAACATCTGCTTAGCTCCAGACTTTATCTTCCTGTTGTCTCCAGTATGGGAGCAGACAGTTAGGAGTAAGCTGAGCCTGCCTAGCCAGGCTCTGCACACCCTCCACCCCCGAGTCATCCATGAGTCTGCAGAGACAGGTGGGGCCAGAGACAATGTTTGACTTCCTTCTTGCCTATGATGGACCATTTGTGGTCTACAAATAGCTGGGTGTTTCTCTAGAGTCTGAGGCTTGAGCTGACAGTGACTGGATAGTACCATTCTAATTGTGACCTGGTACACCCTCCCCCAAAGATGCCATATTGATAAGGGGCTTCTAAAGCCATGGAAAGTCCATTCTTTTGGGGGGTATGGCCTGAAAAGGAGTCACATCCCACAATGTAATAGACTAATGTTCGTAGGATCTCAGCTATTCATTCTGAGATGCTTTGGTGGCAAATTAGACATGCAGAATCTTGGGCTCTGATCTTATTCAATTTTTAATTAATTTTCATGTAATAAGCTGTAAGCACATTAATATCAATGAGCTACTTCCTGCAGTGTGGCTAGCATATGGCTTTCAGGAGCCAGGGGTATTGTTTTTCCCTTTATTTGGGTTGAATAAAGATTACCGATCCTCTAAGTATTATTTTCTGACTTTGGGAGTGGGGTTAGAAGAGAGTAATTACATTTCCCCAGCACACTTGGGTTGAAATGTCACAGGCATTTATTTGGGAGCAACAAGAAGACTCATCTTCTGGCATGCAGGACTCACCCAAGGCTGAGCTGGCAGAAGGTAAAACTTACTTCCAGTTCTAAGAAGTGGACAAATGCAGAATCTCTAACCAAATGAGCCACAGACTCTGGAACGTGGTTAGTTCAATATTGTTACGAGAAGGTCTGAAGGAGGATTCCAAAATGAAGATATTTAAAGTATTTGTATGGCATGCTATGCCTAGATACCAAGATCCTGTCTGGTGGCATCCTTTCTTGAGGCAGATGTGCTATCGCCACTTGAGCATCTCTGGTGCACAGATAAGATGTACCCCCATATCTGGGAGGCAGCCATCTAGGATGAAGCGTTGAGCACAAGAACAGCGGCAAGTCTCAAGGAGAACTACAAATCCACATCAGACTCATCAACAGTGACATCATTCACAGCAGAGTTACAAAAGGGATACTTTTAAGCTAGGTCTTTACTGGTAAATGGAATTTAGATATAAGGGAAATGGCAGCCATTCCTGAAGAAAGAAAAAAATGCAGACAGGCTCACCAAATCCAAGGGAAGTCACCAGCATGCTTTTCTTTCCTCCAGCCAGATGGGTGTCTTATTGCCTGTCACCTCCGTGCCTTCCATCCAGGTGTCCTATGACAATCAGCCAGCATGCCTGACAGTAGAGTCTTCATGGCACCCAGGCCACCTAGGGTCAGGTCTTGTGTGCATCCTATATATCGTGGCTCCGCTATGTCCCAGAGTCACTGAAAATCGTGTCTCAGCAGTGGAGAGTTGAGGTGCAACTAGCATGAAGTGCTGAAAATGGCAGCAGGGGTGAGTCTGGATAATGGAAGTTTACGCAGGAAATCTCTTTGGTTCGACCTCTCTGGGTTATTCTTCAAGCTTGATGGATATGGCATAAGATCCCTATCAAATCCCCCTTCGATGGCTGGGAATATTAAGGCACTCCAGACCTGTAAGCCTGAACCTCAGTCCCTAAGACAGTCAAGTTCATGAAGTCTTTGGAAAATTACCACCCTAAGCCCTGGGTGAGACTGGTTTCTTGTCTTTGGGCTTTTTGTCTATTTAAAAGAGAGAACTGGGGTGGTAGAGATCTTCTCCATGAAGTCACCGAGAACTTAGGCTTAGCTAGGTCTGATGAACTGAAGTAGCTTTATTTCAGAGACATGTGCTATTTTGATGACTCTAGCTCAGAGACTCTCGAGTAAGTGATGAGTTTGGGTTTGGCTCGCCCCAGCAGTGTGGTTTTCAGCAGAATTTGCAGCTCCCTGTTTGGCATCTCCAGGCCTCATTGCATCCATCCCATGAGACCTAGTTGACTGGACCCTGATCTAGAGTTAAAGGTTGTTCTTTCCCCCCAAAGAGCCCACAGGATTCTCTAGGTAGGAGCTGGGATGCTGACCCTGTGGCTAGCTGTGTCTGAAGGACTCTGAATAAATCAATCAGGATTTGCCTTGATAGAAAAGACAGTGGAGCTCCTTGCTCTAATCCCTGGCTTTCAGCAGCGTTCTGTGCCAAAGACAGCAGCATCTGACCACAAGTGGCTCCACTGACAAATGGGGACGGTCAGCTGGATTGTAGCATCTCTCACAAACTGCCCCAAGAAAGCACTGTGATTCGGAGAGCGGAGGGGAAAGCAGAGAGGCCACAGGCAGTGAGAAGCTCTTTGCAGCCTCAGCATGGATGGTCTAATCACTTTTTGTTTTCTCATTAATTTGTTCAGTCTTCTTCCAACTGTGCTATCAGCAGGACCTTCATGTCCCTCCTGGGGGCCGAGCCCCTCCCCCCTTATTCAGACATCGGATGATTAACTCAGTGCAAAAGGCCAGTCATAGTTTCTCCTCTAATCAGTGGAGGCAGCAGGTCTTGGTGAGCTCACTGCTGCTTCACACAGAGCAGCTGCTTAAGACTGCTTTAGAGCCCAGTGTGGAGGCACATGCCATAACCCACCGTTTGGGAGGTGGAGGCAAGAGGAGCAGGGGTTCAAAGCCAGGCTGGGTTACATGAGACTCTAAAAACAAACTAAAAAAGAAAACGATGCAAGGCAGCTTTGGGCATCAATCTCACTGGATGTGAGGATTAAAGGAAAACACGAATTAAATTCCTGGCATGAGCTTGCTACAGTGTTGCTGAGATAGCCAGCAGCAGCCAGCCTCCTACCAGGACGCCTACCCACTACTCACCCCAGCTTCTAAACTTCCTTTGATGAAGTCCACACAAACAATCTAAGACAAGACAGGGTTCCAATGCTGTCACTCTTTAATGCAATCCCCCACTTTGTGATGACCGCCCCCGGTCATAAAATTATTTTTGTCACTACTTCACAACTGTAATTTTGCTACTGTTATATACCATAATGTAAATATCTGATGTGCAGGATATATGATACATGATGCACCACAGAGGTTGTGACCGACAGGCTGAGAAACACTGGCCTAAGGGGACACAAGCTGGGGTTCCTCTGTTCAGGTCTCCCCCATCCTGTCTGTGGATGAAGTCTTGTTGGCTGGGTAGCCACTCTTATTCCTCTCCTACAACAAGGGACGGGCAACTAAGCATGATGGGGTATGACTGTATTCTCAGCTCTGAGACCAAAACAGCAAGTTTACTAGTTCAAGGCCAGCCTAGGCTGTGTATCTGGAGCCTATTTAAAAAGAAAAGGAAAGAAAATAAGAAAGTTTATAAAAATGGAATGGCAGTGTTTTTAGACTTAGTTGGGTTCCATTGAGATCCTGGTATTGCATATAAGGCTCTGTGTGGCTCCTGGCTCCTCTCTCCCACAGCTTCTAGAATTACCGAGGACACTGGTAACTAGATATCTGTCCTAATTATAGAAGAATGATGTGTTTAGGTTGGATATCGACTTAGATCTGTACAAAACTTCTCATTCTTCTTTAGAACCCAGGTGTCCGTGTGGCTGGAGAGATGGCTCAGTGGTAAAAGCACTGGCTGCTCTTGCAGAAGGCTTGAGTTTGGACCCCATCATCCCTATAGTGGCTATTCCAAGCTATTAGGAGCTGGATAAGAACAGAGGTCAGGTTCCTACTCTATTCCAAGTTCGTACTGGGTGAGTGAAATGGGTATAGGTAATAATACATTTTTTTTTTAATCTGTCAGCTCTTGGCATTACCATGGGTGACAAGTCCTTGTAGCAGCCCCTGGTTACTCTTCAGCCAACCTATCAACACCAACAGAAGTTCCTACAGACCACAGGCCAGCAAATTTGGGCTCCAGTTGTGACCCTACTGTTAGCCCAAGCATTATGTTCCAGTCTTTCTGTATCTTGGTTCTGGTCTCGTACTCTTATGAGGATGCTAGGTCACAAACCTCCAATCTCTTCAGTTCTGCTATTGTAGAAATCTCTTAACTCTGAGGTTACAAAAGTTGGCCTTGCCAATCCTCCAGGAGTGATGGCTCCTGGAGGTAGGAATACCATGGGCTGAACATAGCTACATTCCAGATACTTTTACACACTGATATCATATTTTCCAAAACTCCTCCAGGAGGTAGGAACTACACCATGTTTGTTTGTTTGTTTGTTTGTTTGTTTGTTTTTAACACAGGAGATATCTGAGGCTTGGGAAGACTGGATTCTGAGCTCATGTGACCAGGCTCTTGAGTATCCCAAACTCAGCAGGTTCTATAAGGAAGGCACACACTGCCTTTTCCCCATCCTCTTCCCTGTTGTGTGTACCATTTCAGGGCCCCTTCAGGAAAAGCAGTAGCCGCAGCCGCAGCTTGAGTCATTGGAGGGGCCAGCCTCCAATGAAACTTGAATATCACATTCACCTCACAGCTTCATCTCTCCAAGCACAGCACAGTTGTGGGAGATCAGGCTGGCCCACCTGCCTTTTTACTCTGCTCTTCCTTGCTACTCATCTGTTCTCTGAGTCCCTAAGCCCTGGCTCATTGGGACTGATCAGAAAACAAAGGAAGGGACAGAGTTCTCAGCACGTGTCTCATTCTCTTTGGATTATTGTTGTCAGGGCAGTGTCCCAGGGTCATCCCGTCAAATGAGGTATCTGGAGCATCCTTCGAGATGCTCCACTCTGTTTCTTCCCTATTGCGGTTCCCCACCTCCAACCACCAGATAACCTGCTCTCTACCTGCAGTCCCTCCTGCATAGCCTTCATAGACTGAGTTCTTTGACTGTGCATTGCTGGTCCAGAGGATGGTTGTGTGCTTGCCCTGAGCTGGCCTAGCACTGCCCCCCCCCCCCCGCCTCTCACCCCACCATCACACACATGGGCCATTGTATCTATTCACATGTACTTTCAAATCATGAAGACACCTCAAGGTCCCCACACTTCTGGCTTGGTCTGCCCAATGAACAGAAGGGATTATTTCTATAAGTCTCTGGAAGCCATGCATGTGCTTGCATGTCATTACATGTCCTTTGAGGCTCCTCCTCTTCCAGGCTCTCCAACTTCTGTATTTCTCATGGTGTGGCCCAAGGCTGATAAGAGATGGAGTGCAACATGGCCTGCTTTCTTTGTCCCATTTTTCTACAGATGTCCTCAGAAGGTCCAACTTCTCCTGCATCCTCCTCTGATGGAGTCTGAGGATAAGCTTGGCTATCTTCCAGAATGTGCTTGCTGTTGGGCTTGCACAGCTACGTAAAGCATCTCTCGATGACTTGTGATCCCTGCTACCCATTATCTCTAGCTTGGGGCTCAAGCCAGGATTAAAATAGGACAGGAAAACCATCTTCATGGCCTGTTAAAGTTTTACAAGGTGTTTCTGCTCTGTTGAGTTTTATTAAAAGCAGCACAGTATCTCACCTTCTGCCCAGAAGCTGCCAGAACCCAATGTCCACTGTTGTGTCTCAGCCAGGTCTCACTGTTCGAGAGATTACTGCTTCCTTCCTGGAGCGAGGCTGCATGGGGCTAGCTAAAGCCTAGGGTGGGGAACAGTACAGTACATACACCATGGCTCCCTGGAGCAGGCGAAACAGGAGCCACACGTAGCGTGCTCTGTGCCACATGTAATGACTGCTGCAGCTGTGTGTGCTGGGGTTGGGGGATGGAGGTGACCCCCTCAACCTGCCTGGGAGAAGACCCAAGAGAGTATGAGAGATTTTGGTGCACTGGGAAATGAGACCATCAGCTGAGCACAGTATTCACTATTTGGCCAGGCTGTCTCCACAGTTTCCTGAGTTTATTTTGGTTCCAGGAGCTCTTACCTGGAACTACAGTGTGTTTTGAGATTTTTTTTTCTGGCCAAAGCAAGTCTCGAGCTGGATGTTGACTTCTGCTAGGTTTCCTGTCTTCCTGGTTCTAACAGAGCTAAGAGACCTTTGGGATTTATAAAACAGAGATGAAGGAAGCATGCTCTATGTCCTAGATAGAGCATGGCCCACCAGGAAGAGTTGAAGCAGGCAAAGGATTGCACACAATGGCAGTGTAGAAGCAGGTTACCAGTAATTAGGAGAAGCATAACCTGGGGGAATCACCTTAACTAGAGACTGAGTGTGATGTGGCCATCACAGCATGAAAGCCTAGACCTGTGAATACTATATAGTCAAGTCTCTCCAGCAAGTAAGATCTGACCTACTTTGCTAAAACTCAGGCTGATCCTGTAGGAACTACCAGTACCCAGTCCTGCAGCCATTCATTCAATCACCACTGTGGACTGGGCAGGAAGGGAGCGAGACAGAATCTGTTGGCTGGCCAGCATCAGCTCCGGCAAACATCCGTTGCCAGGTGTTGCTTGAGAGGGCTGATGGTGATTAAGTGAAGATAGCAGGCTCTTTCCTGTAAAAGTTTTAAATTGAAATAATTAAGATTATTTTGGGGGAAAAAATGATGCTTTGCAAGGAGGCAGGTGTGCCAAGAGCCATCTGGGTAAGTGAAGAATGTAAACCAGAAGTAAATAGCTTCCAAGAGTACAAGGATTGGAGGATGGGAAGATGGTATCAAAAGATGAAATAGGATGGATCAGGCGCCCTGGGGGACAGTTAACGATTTTGTTAGAAGTTCTTTGGGTCCTGAATCACCCTGCAGTTTCTCAGGCACAGCACCATTCCAACCTGTTACAGGGCTCTGGAGAGGCAAAAGTTCTTATGGAGACTTTCTCCACAAGCCTCACTGGAGCTGGGGAAAGGCATGCCATCCTCTGAGTTCACTGTTTGTCCAATGCCTGCAGTGTCCTGATGATATTGGGTGTTGACCTTTCCTCTCCATACTGTTCATCTGTAGCTGGACCCGTTCTGCTTCTACTAGGTAGTGGCAGGCTGGAGAATGTCTAAGAAAGGGCCCCAGAGACTATGCCATGTGAAGAAGAGAGGACTTTGGGCAGAGATATAGAAAAGAAAGACTTGGAAATACGTGCCTTTTGCATGCTGGGAAGATCCCTATGTAGAGAACTGGACTGGGCTCTGCCTCTACAGGGCAGATGTGGGTCTGAAGAATGGGATCTCTGTAGAGGTCAGTCTGAGCTTTCTAATTGACAATAGCCTGTGCTAGAATGTGTCTCTTCCCCAAGTGCTGAGCCCCTTGTCAAATAGAGAAAACACACACAAGCCAGGTGTTCTACGGGAAGTGTTGTGGAAGAGGTCTCCAAGATTGCTGGGGCCCTGAGTCTGCTCCCTGGCCTGACCTGATGTTCCAGTGGTTTCTTCTAGGAAACAAGGGCTTGTCCAACTACTGACCTGCCTAAAGGGGGAAATGGAGTTTGTTGACTGTTGCTTTTTAAAACTGAATTCAGAAGCAGGCAAAAAGCAAATCTATTTTCAGAGCAGCACATGCCAGCACAATTTATATCAAAACTCCCATCTGCTCCTCGGAAAGGCAATGATGTGGACCAAGCATTTGGTGAGCCAGCAACAGGCTTACTTGTTGAAGAATGTGTACTCCCCAGGGATGCCCAATTAGACCCCTAAATCTAATAGGGGTCTTTAGATGAAGTCCCGGCAGTTGTAGTCACCATGATCAGATCACAACTGCCCTCTGAACACCCAACTTAAAGACAGAGCACTGCACTTTGAAAAGTCTCAGTACAATCAAGATGTAAAAAACCACATGCACAAAGAGAACCTTAACTAGCAAAAAGCATCAAAAGACATGTTCATTATAGTTAGCCATCATAAGGTGATCTGCTGTGAGAGATGAGTCTTCAAACTTCCACAGGTTGATATAATACAGGGAGATTGATTGTTTATGCCATGGCTTAAAATGGGTCCCTCCGAATATTCGGGGACCCAGGCTTCTTCTGTCTTACAACCACCCCTGTCAGATACACCACATAAAACCTCAGAGTCCTTTCACTGGGTCTTAAGCATAGCAAATGAAGAGGGGGCCCAGATTATGATGCAGGGAGTCAGGTGCCAGGCTTGGATGCAATATTGGTCATGTTGCCCTCACTCCATCAGTGTAAACTATTCTGAAGGCTTCCGTGAGATGATAGAGGCCCAGAGCATGAGCTACGCATGGAAGGGGTCCTCAGATGTTGGCAAATACGGGAAGTCTGAGTCCTAGGATTCAGAAGATAGAACTTTGCATCTGTCTCAAGAGATGGCTTCCACAAGTCTCTTGTGAACTGCAAGCTCGAGGTCAGGCTGGTACATGGTCCTTGTTCAGAGGCTGTAGGTGATATGGGTTTTGAAGATGCTATAGCACTTTGGTCTCTGAGGAGAGTGCAGGTTTGGAGGGAGGCATTTGGGGGTAGTACTTGGTAAATGGGTAAATGAAATGTTTTTCAGAGAAAAGTTAATGTGAGGATAGTTAACAGTCTATTACTGATAGTTAGGGAAAGACTGCTTAGAAGAAGGAAAGTATGAAGCGCACGCAGACAATCTTGGGATGAAGAGAGCTTCTGAGTTCCTACGGGAAGCATGGGGCTACGAGCCAAGTCAGCACTTGTTCTTCTGTGTGCCTGGTAAAGTTGCCAAGAATGGGTGCATCCTGGTGGGTTGACCCTGGGGTTGAGCCCATTTTGGGTACTCTGATGAAACACCACAAGCCAAAGCAACTTATATTAGAAAGAGTTTATTTGGGTTTATTGCTCTAGATGGTTAAGAGTCCATCATGACTGGGAGGTGTGGCAGCAAGCAGAGGGTGGGCATGAAGAAGACGGCTTTTTAATCTTGGCGCCCATGCCCACTGAAGTCCTTCTTCCAACAAGGCTACACCACCTACATACCTCTTTGCACTGCGCCGCCTACTTGGGACCAAGTATCTAATGCCTGAGACTATAGAGGACATTTCTCATCCAAACCACTCAGGTCCATTTCTTTATCTCCTTTAGGAGTTAAGAACTGTTGTATCAGGCCCCAAAGGCAACTTGCTGCCAAGTCAAATCAGATTGTGAGGTGGGGTCCAAGACGTTTTGTCTTCGCTATTATTGAGCCTTCAAATAGCAAGCAAATGTCCATTAAGCTTCTCTGTAGGAATAAATTATTGGTTGGCGTTCGAACCCCTCATACTTTTTACAGTAGCGAGCAGCATAGGAAAGAAGCTGAAAGGCATGGGGATGTTTGCTAACGTTCTTTCTGCAAAGATGCACTTTACACTCCTAGACTCCACTTCATTTCTCACACGGGTTCTCAGCTCTTTATCTTGATGGTAATAAGATGTAGGCGGTAGAATGGTGCAGGTGACTGTGTGATTCATGGGAGGTGACCAGTCACACAGGCATGACCACAGGTGAGTTACCGCCACCCTCATTTCAGACTTAGACTGTCAAGCATCCAGTTGTTTCTGGTTCTTTGGGCTACAAACAAACATTTGTCTTTGTCCTTGTAACATTGTTGGTATAATTCAAAACCCACGAGTGCAATCCATGCTCCCAGGTGTATAGCATGAACACAGCAGACTCTTGGCTGGGGAACGGAAGGCTCCATGGTCTCCTCGAGGCCATTCTTTAAATATTCAGCCCCAGCAGGCTCATTGCAGGACTTGCTTCTTGGCCACCAGGGCTCTGTTTTGTTTTTCTTTTCCATCCCCTTCCTTCTCTCAGGGAATGCTGTGAGCAGATCACAGTGATTCACTTTGTGGGCTTAACCAATGGTCGTCCATCGAAATGTGTTTGTAAGTGAACTTCCATAGTCCATCCAGTCTCAAATGTCATCTGGCTATGGAATCCCTGTGATCTATGCACTACTCAGGGAAAAGAATTGCTGGCCATTAACTTGTGACACGGTGCCTGCTCATCCCTTAGGACTTTTGCTTGTTTCTCTTTGCGTTCAATTAGTTCTGCCTTTCTACATTGCAGATAGAGAGTATAGGCCCAGTGAGTAGAAGAGGATTCTGAAATGCCCACTTAGATACTGAGGTCTCAGACTCTCTCTTTCTCTGAGCCATTGATATGTGTGCTTCCTCACATACCATCATTCTCAGTGCCAGGATAAGCACTGGTCATTTAGCATCTCTAAAATTAGTCAAAAACAAAAAACAAAACAAAACAAACAAACAAACAAACAAACCAAACCAACCCTAATGAGAAATCTTCAGTGGTGCTCAGTTCCAAGGGGCCTCCTTGGCAATTGCATAAAAGAAAGAAAGCTGTCTGTCTGTCTGTCTATCTTTCTATCATCTATCTAGAGTACTGAGCATAGAAGAACCAGAGGAATCCCAAGCAAGTTAGATCCCTTGATCTAGAGCCTGTGGTGTGACATAGCCAACCTGGGAACTCCTCTGTCACTCGAATTTCATTCTTTTATTTCATTTTATTTATGTGGTATGCACCTATTCATAGGTATGTGCCAATGTGAGTGTCTCCACACGTGTGTGCAAATGCTACAGAAGCCAGGAGAGGGCGTCTGAACCCTTGGAACTGGAGTTACAGGTGTTTACGAGCCACTTGATACAGGTCCTAGGATCTGAACTCTGGTCCTCATGATTGACCAGCAAGTGCTCTTGAATGTGGAGTCATCTCTCCGGCCCTGCACCTGACTTTTGACTCAATATTCTCTATCATTTGTCAACGACAGAGGAGTCATTTGGCTCTTGGGGTTAAATGACACATCACTGTGGCCTCATTAGATGCTCTATATGGACTATGTCAGATACTGGTAAAAACCCTGTGAGATAGGCACCCTTGTTCCCGCAGTTCACAGAGGAGGAAAACGGGGGCTTTCAAAGTGAGGTAGAGTCTAGGACACAGTGGTAGGATTGGGGTCTGAACTCTGCTTTCTTGTCTTCAATGTGTTTCAATATGGACATCACTAAACACCCTTCCCAGGATAACTAGCCCTCCTGTGTAAGGGATAGGTCCTATTTGTACAGGCCTGAACTCAAATCCTGCCTCTGCCATCATCAGCATTGCCATCCTAGAGAAACCATCCTATTTTATTATTTTCCCAGACACTGTGATGCCATTTTACTCAAACACTTCTGGCACCAAATGTGTGGTGTTCCCACACCAAAAATCAATCCTTCAGCTCTCCAGATACCAACTAGATATCTAGTGATTCAATTGGATCCTGACACTAACTGCCTGGAGTTAGTGTCAGTGACCAACTGGCTATAAATTAGTGGCTCCCACAACCACTTCCCCAGGTTCGATAATCTGCCACAGTAATGGCTGAGATGCAGGGAAGACATCTTCCTTGCATTTAGCAGCAGATAGCAAAGGATTCAGATAACTACTTAGGTGCAGTGGTACTCAGGCAATGTCTAGAGCAGTACTTTTTCAACCTCCCTAATGTTGCGACCCTTTAATACAGTTCCTCATGTTGTGGTGACCCCCCAGCCATAAAACTATTTTGTTGATACTTCATGACTGTACTTATGCTACTGTTGTGAATCAAAATGCAGATATCTATGTTTTCTGGTGATCTCAAGGGAGCCCTGTGAAAGGGTCATTTGAAGCCCAAGGGAGGGTCACAACCTACAGGCTGAGAACCACTGGTTAGAAATATCCTTGATGAAGGAACTTCTGCCCTAGATTTAAAGAGTGCCACTCTCCTGTCAGCAACCTGTAGTCTTCTCAAACCCCATGGTTTAGGGTGTCTTACAGGGGCCTCATTAAGCAGGCATGATTGATTAAATAATTATCCATTAGCCCATTGACTCATTCTCAAAGCCGTCTTCCTTCCCTAGGGTCGCAGGGTCAAGATGTAAGTAAGTGACAACCCTATAATCATATGACCGAATCCTCTGTCAAATAGTTCCTGTCTAGGAGCCCTCAGGTGGGCCCTCCTTGGTGGAAGTTTGGGTACAGCTGAACTGGTTTGTTATGGACCCCAGAATATGTTCCTCCTTCCTTATCACTCAGAGAACCTCAAGGGTTCCTGGAGCCATGTGCCAGGACCCAGGACAAAGTGAGCTATAAGTATGGAGAGGTGCCACTGAGCTCAAAATGGGCTGTGAGCTTTAGACAACAGAACCTGTACGGTGGGATGAGCACAGTCCCCAGTGTTTATCCTCTTCCCCTAGAGTGGCCATTCATAGACTACTGATCAAGGGATGTCTTTGTGTGAGTAGATGCTGTGCCAGATGCAATTTCCTAGGTAACTGGGGGTTAATTACAAATCTCTTTTGTTCCAACCCTTGTTTAAAAATCCTTAGGAAACGTCAGAATTCATTTTTCTTACATGCAGTGAGCATGATTTAATCTTCTGCCTGTTCTGAACACCACTTCTTGTTACCCGGGGCTGCGAGTAGAGCCAGGAAGGAGGTGGAGCACCGAGGATGGCATGCAAAGCCATTTCAATAATTAATTTGAAATGCAATTTTTTTAAAAGGGAATTTACCTTTTTGCTTGGGTTTTCAGCACACTGCCTGTATGTTTGAAGGTACAAAACCAGAAGCCAGATAGGTAAAGGCATTCTTTCCTTATCTGCAGTTGTCCTTCCAATATCCACTTGATAATTTACTTAAAAATATCAATTCTAAGCCTGCTACATGCCAGGCAAGGAGCTTGCATACCATAATAAGCATGGTTGCCTTCTACATGAAGCTGCTGTCCAGTGGGAAAGAAAAGAATTACCAGGAATTCTTGGAATGGTGAGGAGCCATAGCAAAAATCTAGGCCTGGCCTGCGTCTAAGACTTGAGGCAATGACACCCAGGTAGTTAAGTCATTCTGGGAGAAAAGACACCGTCCACGAATGCAGGATAGGTCAAAATCAGGTAAAAAAAAATTGTGTAGAGAAGGCTCTGAGTAAGCATCCCCAGTGTGGTGCAAAGTTCTGAGCCTAGTGTGGTTGGGACAGAGAGTAGAGGACAAGGGGCATAGAGGAAAGAGAAGAGAGGGCCAAGTCATAGCTCAGGCTGATCATCTAGGGACAACAATATAGTTACAGTCATTCATTCTTTCAGTGGACATTCATTTGGCACCAGGAATGCTGGAGGTACTGACTACTAGGTGCTTCGTATGTATAATAAGCAGGTTATAGCCCTGGGCCTTGAGATCCACACAGTCAGATGGAGGAGAAAGTCCTAAAAGGATAATCAGAGGTGAGAGAGGAAGAGAACACAGAGAGTCTGTCTTGCTAGGCTTCATCCTGGGGGTCCAGCCTTCAAGTTCATGGGAGAAAGCAGATAGCCAATGAACAGCAGGTGACTGACAGCATGAATCAAGAGAATGTGCCTCACTTTCCCCATTGGCCAGCTATCCCAGCCATTTCCCTTAGTCTGGATTACAGAGCTCTCTGAAAACATCCCTGTCTCATCACAAAGCAAGCGAATCTTCTGACAGGGTGTCCTGGAAACTGGTATGGGACAGATGCGATTTGACCTTGCTGTCACAGAGCTTGCAGCATAATGTGGACGACAGGCATTAAATAATGAGCCACACAAATAATTATGTGTCGTAATTTAAAATGATAGCATGCAATACAAGATGTGTGAGATGATGGCAGGGGACAGGAAGGGACCCAGGAAGGCTTTGGTGGGAAATCGATATCTGAACGAGGAGCAGCACGGAGGGTGGGGGCAAACATGACACACGGAGAAGAATGGCTAGGATATTCAGAGAAAAGGGTAGCTACACAGGCTACACAGGCTCTGAGATCAGCGTGGAGCACTGTTCAAGCATGGCTGGGCCACAGAGATTAACTGAGAAAAGGCTAGAGGGAGTCCAGAATCCTGAGAGGTGCCTGCCACTTTAGAGGTGTTCATCTCACGACAAAGAGAAATTGGGAGTCACCAAAAGGTTTGTAAATGGGGGAGTAATATGATCAGATTACGCTGGCTTGCTGTGAGGAGAATTTTCGAAGAGAAGCAAGAAAGTAAGAAGGGACACAGGTATGCATTATGCATACATACATACATACATACACATACACATGTACATATACACATCACATTCATGTACATGTCCGTGTACACATATAAATGTGCACATACATATATTAATATACATATGTGTGTACATACATGTATGCATACACATACATATACATGCATACTTGCACACACATGTACATACACATGTACACACATATAGACATACATATACATTCACATATACACATACACAATATACACATATATAAACACATGTACACATATGTATATACACACACACACTTCCTCCAGTGGCTGTCAATGCCCTGTGTATAAGCAGCCATGTCAACAGCAGGAAGCAGATACAATATATAATTATAATATATTAATATATAATATAATAATATAACACAATATATAATATAACTATAAAATGGCAGATGCCTACCACATTATTTCTTCCAATCTTTCTGAAATGAACGCTCCTCCATGAAGATGGAATCTGGAATGTGCTTTGTGATTTGTTTACCCAGTTCTGTGAAATGGCAGGCCTGGGACTTCTCTTGAGGCTAATATTCTCTAGACAGGATGTAGTCAGCAAATAATTTAGTAGATCCTATTCTTTAAGAGGACTTGGGGTGCACCGGTAGGGCAAGAATGGAATCCACCCTCTGTCAGCCTTTGACTCAAAAGCAAGCATTACCACATATTCAGTCCGGCCTGGGAGTTCTCCTTTGGGCAGTAAAGTTAGTTCTTATCTCCTATCCCCCAATAATGATGAGCTGTTAAATTACATTGTTCATGCTATTCACAGAGAGAGTGATGCGCAGGCCTGAGGCCTCATTGTGGATTCCCTGATGCCTGTCATCTCACTCTCTCTTAATGGCTTAGAGAGGAAGCATTGCCACTTGGGAAAATACCTCTTCTCAGGGGGTCTTCAGTTTCAGAAACAGAGCTGTCATGGCTGGAACAGTGGCCTTTGAGGGTAAGAGGACACCTAGAGGGGGAACTACCTCCATGGTATCTGTGCTTTCCCCTCCACATCTCCCAAGGGGCCCCTCAGGAATGCTAATGGGTTGAGGAAAGGCTGGCTGGTGGGGAGGCTGGGCTCCATTTCTTTTGCCCCTGTTCATTGTCTGAGCTTTCCAAGCGACCCCTGGCTCTGATCTGGTTTCTGTGGGAAGTCTGGGCAAGCTGCTGCCTTCTGGGGATTAGGCCCACTGATAACAAGGATAATTATAGCTGTGGGTTTGGAGTCGTTCAGAACCAAAGGTAAACTAGTGCACAGCAGAAAGCCTTTCCCCCTCCAAAAAAGTAGGCAGGAATGGTTGGAAAGGATGTGTGAGTCTCAGATACCTCAAGGTCACTTGGATCTGCTGCCCTTGCTACATGTCCCAAGTTGAAGCATGAGGCCATGCTGACCTTCCTGTCCTGGAAGCTGGGCTTTACTCTTGTTGACTTGCCCCTATCCTGTAAAACATGCCAAGAAGCCACCTTGAGATGAGGATTCCAGGCCATGCAATTAGGTGGGTGGGTGGCACTCATTTACATAAGACTAGAAGTATAGTTTGACCAGTGGAGGAAAGAGATGGGCTAGTCCACCCTCACCTCTCCTACCATGGACAGCACTGAGATGATGCAAGTTGGCTTTGCAAGTGTTTCTTCAAGAGCCTTACAGGCTGAGCAAACATGCCTGCCAAAGGGCCAGCTGAAGGTCCCCGGAATGTGCCCAACAATGGCCCCCACAGCCAGGCATCCCGGGTAACCCTCTGTGCCTCCCCTCAATTTGAGCTGCCTCTGACTTTAATCCTGCTCTGCTTTCCATTGGGTTCTGGCTAAGACTTTTACCTTTACATTTGGACCTGCTAGCCAAGTAAGACTGCACGTTCCACAATCCCCCCTCCTAAGAAATCAGTTTTCTTCTCTGAAAAGTAAGCATCATGCTCTCTTTAAGATGTGAAAAAAAAATGAGAAATTAATTTGTCTGCTGGGCTCCTTCACTGTGGCCTTCATCGTTGCTGCTAGTATCTATTAGTACTGTCTGTAACAACAGCAGAGGCCAGCCAGCCCCCAAAGATGTTTTAACCTGACTAGCCATATGACTAACAGGTATCTTCTGAATGCCCCTATGCTGGTCCCTGTAGAAGAGGCAGGGGCAGAGGGGGGAGGACAGTAGCAAGCACTGGACTAGAGGTTTTCTACATATTGTCACAAACACCAAGAAGTTGCTCTGTCACCCAGTTCACAAGTCAAGAAGCCAATGGAAGGTTCTTGGTGGAACATACACGGAGTAAGCTGTGTCTAAACTGAGTAGACCCACACCCTACCTACACAGAGAGTGAGAGAGTTTCTGTATGTGGGGGGGGAGGTGAAGCAGGGTCAGTAGACAGAGCCTCGTCCTCCCTTCACCACCCACTAGCTCCACAGCATGTTTCACTAGCTGGCTCCACAGCCCTATTCAAGTCTCAAAGACATCTGCATTTCTGAAACGTTTTCCCTTCCAAATTAAGAGGGAAAGGAAGATGGAGGAAGGCCACCTGAGACAAGTACCCTCTGGGTTGTTTAAACAGAACCGCTACAGCATGCAATCTCTCCAGAGACCTACAAGCTAGGCAAGGCTGCTATCCCATTTTACAGATGAGGTATATGGAAACACAAAGGGTGTTTGGTCCCCTGGCCCAGAACCTCTCTTTCGTGGATGTGGCAACTGTGTCCTGTAATGTAAACCCAGGTCACTGTGCCTCACCACTGTGCATCTTTAGGACTTTTTCCCATCCTAACCTACTCAGTTTCCTCTGTCAAATCTCTTCAGTGGTTGCTGCCTAGAAAATGACAGTCTGGTTATTTCTCTGTCAGCCTCTCCTCTCCTTAGCGGAGATGATGGAAATGGGTTGATATGGCCCCATGGAAGGACCAGGGGTCTGAGCTCTCCTGGCTAAGCCCCTCCCCCACACACCTTAGAATCACAGTTCTGGTTCTCTGTTTGCCTCAGGTTTTGTTTTTGTTTGTCTTTGTTTTCTGAAAGCCTAGGGAAGCACAGTAGCAATGTTCCTTTTCCCTCCTTTTGCTCCCCACCGGGGCTTCTGCTGTGTGGTCTGTGTCATCAGCCAGGGCCCAGCCAGTCCAGAAAGCAGGACCAGGGGTTGTTTGGTTTAAATGAAAGTTGCCACAAGTCTGGGTGCTTCCGCTCCAGTGGATGGCTCTCCAGGGCAGAGAGTTTGGGACATTCGAGGGATATTTTACGCCTTTTAGTGAACTGATTCCAGCCTGCCAGGTGATAGCCCTGTGCCTTAGGGCTTTGATGACCTGAAGAACATGGACTGCATCTCAGACACTGCCTGCCAGGGTTGTCATTACTACAGAAATCTGAGCAGCTGCTGGCTCAGGATACTGGGAGCCAGAGTTGAGAGGGAGACAGAACGAGGCTGACTTAAGGGCCAGTGCCCTTTCTGTCTGTCCATAGTGTTTCCTGACATGGTCTCTATGGAAACCTGACTGAACAGATATCCCTACAGCCAGGGCCTAATAAAGGCAGAGCCCTCATCACGCTGGTCTCCTGAGAACTAGGAATGCCTTCCCAACTACTTCCCAAGAATAGGCATGAAGACAGAGTAGAGAACCCAGCACCAGTGAGGCAGGCAGTGGGACTGCCTCAGGCTAGCCTGATGGAGTCCTGGGTTTCTTCTCCCTGAACCCAAAAAGCCTGGGTACCACTCACTGGGCTATTTAGGATACTAAGCCACACTTCCACTGAGAAGGCCTATGAAAAAAAGGATGTATGCCTTCTATCCTAATCTGCTTCATTTCTCCCATTCTCTCATGGCTGTGAACAGATATGTGAGTTCCGAGTCTAAGCTAAGTCTAAGCTTTGTAGTCTAATAGAGTGGCTTTCGATCTCAGCTCCGCCACTCCTGGCTGAGACACCAAAGCAAAAGCAGTTAACCCCAGCTGCCCAAACAGTCAGGTGTGAATAGTAATCTTGCTACCCAGGGGTGTGGAGGACGTAAAGGGAAACACTGAAATCCCATTCTAGGGCACCAGGATTTCTGTAGCTCCGTCATCATTAGCATTGGCTCCCATGGTCCAGGGAAATAGCAAGGGTAGACATTAGGCAGCCCTGACTTAGGATGAGAGCTTATCTCATGGGCAAGTATCCACTCACCTCTGCTCCTTGGTATAAGAGGAAGATAGGAAGGCTTCTTTCTTGGCTGATGTGTAAAGCACCTGAGAAGAGTGTGTCTTCTGCCTTCATTGTCCTAGATGCTCCATGCACTTCTGTTCCAAATCCACTTTGTGCAAGGATGCTGGCACATGGATCTCCTTGTGGAGGGCACTTTTTTCTTATTTAATTGGCATTTCCTTTTATGGAGTCTGGGCTATGTGTATCAGTATGGGTTCTTGCAGTGAGACATGAGAGACCAGGCCCAACTCTGATGAGCCATTCAGAACACAGCTATCCAGACTACCCTGCCTCCCTCCCTTGAAGCTGGCCAGATACCCTGACACCCAGATTCACCAGTGGGTGAATGGTTAAAGGCACTTTCTATAGCTGGGCATGACTCAAGCATTCCCACCAGGCCTGGCTCTTCCATTGCGTGCATCAGAATATATGCAGTATCCTCAGAGGTGTCCCACAAAGACAAAAGGTTACCACACGGGTTGTTGCATTCTAGTGTCAGGACACACTGCAGGCTCTATCCTCCAGCCCAAATCCATTTTATGCTAGGATGCTGGCACATGGCTCTCCTTGTGGAGGGCACTTTTATGTCATTGACATTTGTTTTATGGAGTCTGGGCTATGGGTACCAGTTAGATGACTTAGATTACACCCAGGGCCTGGCCAAAGCTTAGGTTCTCCATCTGTAAACTGGCATAATGCCCTTTACTTTATACCGTTAGTGCCAAATGCAACATGTATAGAGAACATTCTGCCTGTGGCCTGCCATGTAGCTGGAACTCAATAAATGACATCATTTTTCCTTTGTTCACATAAAAATTAGTTTTATAAGTAAAGACTCTTTGGCGGTAAACTCGTGGTCTACAAAAGAGGGAGGGGGGGAGCAGAAGCTGCTCTGTTCTCCAAGAGTGATTGCTAAGGAAATAGAGCTGTTTAGATTCCAGCTATTTATTTGTGAAATAAGCCACCCAGGACGGTGCACAGTGTGGGGTAAGTTGGTAAAAACTGTGAAATGCAATTTGTATAACATGATCTATGGGTTATTAAATTCACTTAGCTCTGAGCAGGCCTGAAATTGAGCAATTACTTTTGGTTTTCCTGCCTCTGTCCTCCAGCCATGAACCTAATAAGTCACTGGAGACTTTGTCCCCAGTCTGGTCCCAGCTGGACTCTGGGCTGAGGAAAGGCGTACGGCCCTGTCTGAGAGTGTGAGTGGATTGGAAGGCTCTTGAGACCTCTTCTGAGGGAGGCTTCTGGGGTCTGTGGAAAGCTGGTTGGAAAGGTGGGGGTCAGGAGATGCTAGCTATGTGCAGGATGCCACACAGAGAGGGCTGGTAAACTCAGGGAAGTATCTTCCACTAAAAGTGACTCCCTTCCCTAAGCAGGGATAGCTACTTCCCAGCTGATTTATAGAGAATAAAGAATGGGGCAAAGGAAGGCACGTGTGCAAGGGAGGAAGCACACAGTGGGTGAGTGGATGCTACTGTAAATCTCAACTGTCACATGCTCTTCCCGTGTCTGCCTGCTGGGAGGCCATGAATACTTCCGTGTCCCCAGTGCCTGGTCCAGAACAAGACCATGGCTGAGATAGAACTGAAGACTGAAAAAATCCCCTCCTTCCTCCTGCAGACTTCTGCCCTGCATCTTGAGTTTACTTTGTTCAGTGAACTACGAAGACAGCATACATAGCACAGGGCATCAGAGCACCTCTATTCACTTCTCCAGAGAAAAGCATGGAAGGAAGGGAATGCAGCCCTCAACAGGGCATCATTTCCAGCTGCCCACTGGCACTCTGTGAAAACAAACGCAGCTGCCAGTATGCTGACTGACAGGGACAAAGGGGGCATCCTCAGCTGACAGGGACAAAGGGGACATCCTCAGCTGACAGAAACACTTGGGACAGGGAGCTGAGAAGACCACAGCTTGTTGGAGCTGTGGGTCCAGCAGGAACAGGGCACGGGGGGTTTGCAGAATTTCTTCTGAATTCTCACAGCATCACCCAGCACCTGATTCTCCCTGCAGAAGGTCAGCTGGAGTCCTCGACAGCACCCTACACCGCTGGCACCCATCCCCTTCCTCTCTTGCTTAGCATCTAAGACTAAAGTCGTGGGCTAAAGGAAACCATTTGATAGCAGGAAATTGACTCAGTCCATCCTTCTCCAGCCAGAGTCGCTCAAGCCCTGAAGTCATTTGTTATGTCCTGTAACGTAAATGGCAAAAACAAAAAAAAAACACTTCTCCTAATCCACTAATGGCTTCCTCAAACAGTGCATAATTCAGAACCTTTCCTATTTCCCAGCTGACAAAACACTCTGTTAATAAAAACATCTGAAACCAGCCCATTCCCGCTTTTGTTTTGACTTAGGAATTAACATCTAGTCTCCCGAGTTTTGAGTTAACGAGATTTCCCTGCATACGCTATACAGCTCCATTCCTCACAACTAAACCAAGCGCTGACTCGGCTTCATCCATGTGGTTGCAGGCAGGGGTGTGGCCATGGGCAGATGTCCTCAAGTGGCATGGGTTCTCCCATCTCAGGCACAGAGCCCCGCCCATGTGACCACGCAGGCAACCACACTTCATGCAGGCAGTGGTGGCTATAACAGGCTCAGTGGGGTGGAGGTTTGAAGTCAAGGTCTAACAACTTGAAGATTTGTGACAGGAGCAGTCATTGTCACTGAGGAAGGTCTTCTCTAGTCTCCATTCTGTGACCAGACTTTACAGCTTCACCTTGCCCTTGGTTAGCTCAGTCTTGGAGCACAAGGTCTGCAAGGAGCATACAAGGCAAAGAGACCCTGCTCTGCCTGCCCCTTATTCCTGTCTGATCCCTCTGTTTCCCTCTGCTCTGGAAGAGACAAGTAACAAGAGCTTACTCTGTAGCTTAGGCTGATCTCAATCTCCAGATCCTCCTGCCTCAACCCGCCAATTACTGGGATTCCGGGGATGGGGGGTGGGGGGTGGGGGACGGGATGCCAGCATCCCCTGTTCATATCTAGAGTTTGAACCCTGAGTCCAGAGATAGCTTGTAACTGCTGCTTCACACTGTTCAAGCTCAGCTGCTTATTGTATTAACGCCAGTCCAAATGTGAAGAGCATCCACCCGGTGCCTTCTCACCTTCCAGCGTTCCCTCACAGAGCTTGAGAATAAAAGCATGAAGACTGGCTGGTGACAAAGGAAGGCAAAGTAAGCTGTCAGGCAACTGATGTGGGACTGGAGGCATGAGTAGGCTGAAAACCCTCCAAGAGGGCTTATGAGTAGGTCTCTAGCAGAGTTGTGGTGTGCACCGAAATTCTAAGTTAACTGAAGGAAACTGATATTTCAGTGGTATGCTATACGAATATTGTCAGGACCCACCCCTCTCCATGCTAATGCCTTCTGGAATGTGGATATCAACCCTGACATCTCTGGACACCCCCCAGGAACAGCCTGCATCACCCTGAAATGCGTGTTATCTATGGGAAACCTTAGGCCTTGTCTGAGCTGAGAGTCAGCCATGCTGACCCCACCAAAGCTTGCTGGGAATTGTCACTCAATCCAAAGGGCCCTGAACTTCAGCAGAGCCCAGGCAAGAGCCCTGCCTTCCTCCCCCAGGGCTCTTAGAGAGCCTTCTTCCCAGACCTACCAGGACAACCTAGCTGAATGCCTGCCTGCTGTCCCCTGTCTGCCATGGTCCCGTTACTCCCTCATATTGGTGTGAGACACTCCCAACATGGCATGAGACCCCCATCTGACTAGCCTGGGAGGATAGGCTGGAGTTCTGTGCACCCTCAGATCTCTGCAAGGCTCTCTCCTCCAGCAATCCTATGAGCCACCAATCTAAGCCCTTTACTAAGAAACTTTACTCTTTGCCCTTTTAAGCAACTGCCATACATTGCATCCCCTGCTCAAGACCAGAGCCAGCCATTCAGAAAAGGCAGGAGAGAGCCCATAGACAGCCATCGGTTGACTTCCCATTACCATTGTGCCTTAATTGAACTTATTTATGTGGGTCAAGACGGCCCCCATAGGCTTTCTTATTAACTGCCTCATCCACTTAGGCCTCTGAAATGGCCTTCTTGGGCAGTTTTGGATGTGATTCTCTGCTACTGCCTGGGACACAGATCCTTCTCATTGATTATGAGGAATATAAAAAAAAAAAAATAATGCTGGGCTCTGGTTGAGCATCTGGAATTGAATCCCACTTGCTCCCTAAGCATTGCCATTCAAAGCACAAAGAGGCTAAGAGCTGGATCACACTGTTGCAGGATCCAAAACAAAGCCAGAAGGAGGGATTGCTTTTCCAGTCATGGTTGGGGGTGATGCAGTGGCCTGGAGCAGTGGCTATCTGCAGAAGAAAAGCAATCTGTCTGGACTCTAAGTATAACAAGCAAAGCCAGCTGCAAACGGCTGCCAGGGTGCTGGCTGAGGAAGCAGGACTCAGGTGACTTAAACTGTTGAGCTGCTGTTAAAGGAAGCTGGCTGTGGGTACAGGCTGCTACCTGGGGAAAGGATGTTAACAGTCACTGTCTTGTTCTGGGCCCTGGGTTTGGCATCCTAGACTGGAGGGCCCTTAATGTCAGCTGCCTCATTCCTCCAGCTATCCCCACTGGGAACCTGCTCTTTACTTGCCATGTGCCCAGCACCATGTGGAGTTGGCATTGAAAATAGACTTCCACATTTAATCACAAGACAGCCTGGTGATGTCTACAGACCATGGACAGTGGTCCCAAATTAATTGGTACACATAACCAACAGCGGAAGAGGCAGACAGCTGAGAGTGGCATTTTTTAAGAAAAGAGAAATCAGTTTAAAGAGAAACCAGAAAGAAGGGAGATAGAAGGAGAAGGGGCTGATATCCCAACAGAGAGTAGCCCATACAAGGGTCCTGAGGCAGGACAAGCCTTAGTACCTTCAGAGTACAAAAAGAAAGACCTGTGACTCCAAAGTGGGTTTCTAGGCTGACAGCACCATTGGAACCCAAGAGCAGCCTAGAGGTTTGCATGGTTAGGTCTATCCTCGGCTTACTGAGTCAGACTATTCATGTGGGATCAGGGCTTTGAAGACCACCGCACTTTCTCTAATTTGCCTGAGAAGAGTTAGAGAGCCAAGGAAATCCAGCAAAGCATCAATAACAAATTTGGATTGGTGTGTGCATGTGTGTGCGCATTTGTGTGTGTGTGTGTGTGTGTGTGTGTGTGTGTGTGTGTGTGTGTGTTTGCATAAAAGTGCCAGGGATCCTCCTGTCTCTGCTTTCCTAGTGTTGAGATTGCAGGTGTGTATTACCATGTTAAGCTTCTTATATGCATCCCAGGACCCAAGATTAGGTACTGGTGTTCATATGCCAGCTACTAATACTAAGCCACCTCCTTAGCACGGTTAGTGTTACGGTGCAATTGGAAAGCACTTACCCAGTGTGATGTGGTTTCTACTTTAAAAATATTTATAGCTGCTACCTGGAGTGAAGATAGAGTGTATCACAGAAGGGAGAAGGCTGGCTGGGACTACAATCACCACCTCCCTAGCTCCCTTGACCCTCGGTGCTATATGTTGGTATGCAGTATATTTAAAATCCTTTAAGTAGGTGTATATTATACCATGAGCATATCCCCCCTCCTGCATCTCTTCTCTCCTGATTGTCTCATTTGTTCCCCTAGACACTTTCATTTTATATGTCACACATAATTTTTTTAAACAAATATACAAATATTATAAAAGTACAAAATATTAGAAGCATAAATGAGAGAAAACATGGCATCTGTCTTAATAAGATTATCTTCAGTTGCTTCCATGTTCCTATAAACGGTGTAACTTCATTCTTCTTTAGGGATGAAAATACTCCATTGTGTGTATGTACCACATTCTATATATGTACCCCCCTCTCCTTATCCCATCCCCTGCTGATGAACAGCTAGCTTGGTTCTATAACGTGAATGTCCTGCATAGTGTGCTGCAGGAAATGTTGGCATGCAGGTTTCTCTGTGCCATGTTGACCTGGATCCCAGGAGTGCTATAGCAGGGTCATGTGATAGATCTATGAGGGTTTTGTTGTTGTTGTTTTTAAAGAAATCTCTATACAATTCACATAGTGGCTAGAGTAGCTTACACTCCTGCCAGCAACGTATGATGGCTCCTTTTGCCCACCTCCCTGCCAGTCTTTGTGGTTGTCCTTTCCATGACTGCCCCTCTGACTGGGGTGAGGTAGAATCCCAGGATGTTTTGTGTTGGATTTATCTGATGGCAGGGGAGGTAGAACGTCTCCTCACATGTTTGTTTATTGGCCACTTGTATTTCATCTCTTGCACATATTTTTAAAAATATTTTTACTTTTTCCTGCATTGCTGGGGGATTCAACTCAGACTCTCGCACATGTGAGACCAAGCACTTTGCCACTGAACTGCACATCCAGCCTGGGTCAATATAGATTGACAGAAGAACCACAGTTTAGAGCATTTGGGGCTTCCCCAGCACACTCTGTGCGCTTCATTTGTAGCAACTGTCGGCATTCTGTACAGTCCCAAGAGTGATCTATGTTCCCCAGACTCTCTATGGGAGTGTTTATGAAATGCACAGCAAGCATAGGTGAAACAATTAATGGAGAGTAGCCAATAGAGAGAGGTGGTAGATAGACACTGTGATTGCTAACTGTGGGTGTCAACTTAGACACACCTGGGAAGAGGGAACTTAACCGAGAAGTTGCCTTCATCATTACTGGGCTGTGGGCATGTCTATGAGGTATTTTCTTGATATAGTGCGGTCTAGCCCACTGCAGAAGGTGTCCATCCCAAGGCAGGAGAGTCTGGACAATTTAAGAGAGTGTGAGGCAGCAAGCAGCATTATTTAGTAGTAGCGTCTGCCCCAAGTTTTCTCTTTGAGTTCCTGTCTTGCCAAACCTTGGTGATGGACCAGAACCTTTTATATAAAGCAAATATTTTCCTCCCCAAGTCGATTTTGGTGTTGATGTTACCCTAGCCACAGAAAGCAAACTAGGACAGATATCAAAACATCCTCAAATCAGGGGCCTAGAACATCCAGAAGAGATGATTGGATTAGCACAGTTGAGAAAGCAAACAAAAGGCAAAAGTTGACTGCAGAAGCATGTTTGAGACAGCCAGCTGGAGTTCTTGCTCGAGAGTCCTGGGAAGAGCAGAGCAGAGTGTTATATTAGATGAAAGCTTGCAAGTATCAGATCAGATAACAGCAAAGAGAGACACCAGTTATCATCAACCCGGTGCGCTTACAGCATCCAGCAGAAACCAGCTAGGGAAGCCGAGTCACTGGAGGAGTTTCTGAGAGCTCCTGTGGATGTGCTTCTGGCTTGCTGCTCCCACTAGAGGTGTTTCTGTATCATGGAATTAACAACAGTAACCTCAGTTAGAAGCCATTTACCTTCTCGCTGTTCTGTCTGGAGGATATACCATGATGTTTTTAACACTCTGAGCTGTGGGGTTGTTTTGTCTTATTTTGTTTTGTTTTGTCTTGTTCTCCTTTTTTAATAAGGGTATCAGCTTGTCCTAGGACAGAAAGTGTTGGAGACAAGACAAGCCTTCCTCTCTCCCAGAGTCTACTTTATCAAACAGAAATAGCATCTGATAATTTTAGCAATATGACATTCACCGCACTCAAATATTAAATGAACTGTGCAGAATGATCGATGTCCCTCATGCTCGTCTCTAACTTCTCCAAGGCAAGGATAGGTACCAAGTGCAATGCCCAGCCTCACATGGGCCACAGTGAATATACGCAGTTAAATGGACAGAGGAGTTTAACCGCAGCATCAGAGTGGGCTCTGTTGCCACCGTAGCTTACAGAAGACGAACCAGGACAAGAGTAAAAAAGTTGTCTTGAGATCTCGAGGCCGGAATCCTAACCTACTCTCTCCAGGACTCGGGTTGCCCTTCCTGTTGCATCTTGTTATCTTTGTGCTATTTTACAAAATCTGTCAGTAAGACTCCAGGGAAATGCTTGCATCAGGAGACAGTCCCTTTGTGTGTCTCACTGAGCCCATTATATCAGAAGGCCAAGAGAGTTTGGCCTGCTCAGTTGCCATGGTATTTGACCTATAGAAGGCAGACCATCCTTCCAGGCTGACTGAAGCCTGAGTATGCATATTCATGGTGGGGCTAGCCCTGGAGAGTGGGGAGGGAAGAAAGCCAAGTCGGGTAGCACTGGCTGCTGCCTGTGTCTGCACCTCAGGGTCTATGCCCCTCAAGCATGGTGCCCCGTGTGCGCGGCCACATTGCTTTCATCTCTTCCTCCCAATCAGGTGAGGATTCAGCTCTGAGGAAAAAAACAACAAAGGACTTGGGTTTCGCAGCTGGCAAGAGAAGGGTTAAAGAGCATCCACTAAAGAGCACCTGAGTACCTGTCCTGGGTACTCCTGGGGTACTCCCTTGTGCCATCTTCAGGTATAGCAGGCACCTAAAGAGCACTACTGTGAGCGAGGCGACGTGCCAGGTCTACACAGCATTTCCTTACTCCCTGAGCAGTCTCTGAGACCAGGATAATGACTGTTCACCCTGAAAAGCCTTTGTGTGGAATAACAGCAAAGCAGCCTTGATAGACAGAATCACCAAAGCTGGGGAGCAAACAGATGCCACACCCAACATCCCAGGAGGAAGGGTCTCGGATGGGACTGGACCCTGGGTCTCTGTCCCCACAGTTCACTGGCTTTGCCCCACTCCATGTTCTTCCCTTGGCTTGCTCTCCTAGGCTGGCTTAGCTGCCCCTTCCCACACTGCATTCTATTTTATATTAAATAAGATGGGGAGCTGGAAGAAAGTCCCTGACGTCCCAAAGCCAAGCCATCCCTTAGACCCAGCAAGTCTCTTTCTTTCCCCTCCCTTAAAGGACTCAGTTCTTCTCCAGTGTGTCCTTAAAGAGGGGAGACATCAGCTGACTTGTTAGCATCTTTCATTTACTTAAAAATACTTACTGAGTTTTCACTATGTACCATGCCCTATCCAAGGCTCTGGGGTTAGACAGGAAATGAGACACACTATTTTCTACTCTTGGCACCGAGGGCTACAAAATCCATGAGTAAAGTAGAGGCAAGGAGAAAAGGAAGAGGCTGGCAACACTGCATGGGGTGATGTTAAACACTGCTGAGAAACCACGAGAGAGAGAGAGAGAGAGAGAGAGAGAGAGAGAGAGAGAGAGAGAGAGAGAGAGAGGAAGTACAAGTGTGGCAGGCAACTTCCAGCTAGGTGCTCAGGAGACTCACCTTTGGGAGGGACTTGGAGGCCAGAGGGAGCCTGCTAGGAAGGCCTGAGGACAGTAAGCTAGAAGCAACAGCAAGCACAGATGTTGGGAAGTGAAAGAAGCCAGCCTGCTGAGGGTGAAAGAGGGGAGGCTAGAATGGCTGGGGAAGGCGACCCAGAAGAGGCAAAGTGTCCTCACAGAGACCCTGATTGGCTGTGGTTAGGAGTTCAAGCTCATGCTAATTCGGATACAAAGCTGAGAGACTTGTCAAGCTGGGGACAGTGACCTGAAGGATGAACTCTGGGAGGCAGGGACAAGGGACACAAAGCCCACCCCCTCCACAGTCTTGTCCTCCCAGCTCCCATCTGCAGCTGCAGGAAGTGCTGGCTTGGGGTGCAACAGGTACCTGATGAGGAGCAGAGCCTGCCACCAGTGCTGGGGCAGGGCTGTCCTGGCTAGGGAAGGACAGAGCTGTGTATGAGAAGGAATTTCACAGACCAGCTACGGACTAGTGTCCCCTCCTTGGATTAGCCAGTGCCATGGTCTCTGTGAACAAACGTTTGGCGGCGGCAGCTTGAGCGAGGGAGGATTTACTTGGGCTCATGGTGTCAGAGGTATCAGCCCATCCTGGCAGGAGAGTGTGGTGGAGCATGGCGCTTCACACCCTGGTGGCCAGGAAGCAGGGAAAAAGTGACAGGAGTGGACCAAGGATAGAGAGTATGTCCCTAAGAACCTGCCTACTAAGACTCCCTTCCTTCCACGAAATTCCACCTCCTAAAGTTTTTTTTAAACTTCTCAAACTGGACCACCATCTGGAGACCATTTAGTATACAGGCCTTTGGGGGATACTTCCTATCTAAACTATTACAATCCCAATTAGCAACCATAATGGCTTGAAGATGGTAGGTCTCAGGACTAGACCTTTGGGCATGATGTGCTTTGTAGATGCACTTGTAGTTACAGAAGATATGGAATCCTCCTTTCTAGGGCTCCCCAATGCCACCCTTCCCTTCTCTGATGCCATACCTCTACCTGGGCCCTCTTCCCGTGCTGGTTGTCCTCCCTCCGAGTCCCTCTGGCTGCCGCCTATCCCTTCTCTGGCCCCTCGGCTCCATCGGTCTCTCTCCCTATGCCAGACCAGCAGCAGGCTGTTGTGTGCCAGCACCTGTGTGCTAGGCATTCTTCTCACACGGGTCCCCAAGCCCAGCCAGACAGGAGCATCTGGGAGGCGGCAACTCCCTTGGCTGAGGGACTTGCAGTGGCCTTTTGGATAGGTGCCCAGAGCTGACAACCAGAGTGGCTCATGCCCTGTTCTGTCACCACCCAGAGACACAGCGTAGGCAGCAGACATGGCTGGGTACCAGCCGGCTGACACTGCTCCCCCCTCCCTGGGGACCCATGCCCCTCATGTCTGAAAACGTTTAGGTGGGGGTCATCTGCAAAAGACTCGGCAGCTTATTCGGGAACAGGCCATGGCTCCCTGGCTCCTGCCGACCAAAGTGGTAGGATTTGAGCATCTCTGTGCCGTGGGGCTAAGTCCGTTTCTCTGGGAGCCACTCCTTGTATCTGAAGAACTTCATTACAATAGCATTTTACCAGCCCAGCGTGTGACCTACAGTGTGTGTCCTCCCCCAAAAAGTAGTTACTAGAAAAATCATCATTTAAAAATGTCCTTGGGGCCAGCAAGATGTCTCATCGGATACAGGCACTTGCTGCCAAGCCTAAGGACCTGAGTTTGATTCCTGGAACCCACATGGTTTAAGGAGACTGCAAGCTCCTGCAAGTTGACCCTTGACTTCGATGGGCACACAGTGGCATATGCATAACCCTCTCACACACATTTAAAAAAAAGAAGAAGAAGAAGTAGTGGGCTGGGGATGGTGGTGCATGCCTTTAATCCCAGCACTCAGGAGGCAGAGATAGACAGATCCCTGGGAGTTCAGGGCCACCCTGATCTACAGAGTGAGTTCCAGGACAGATAGGGCAGTTATGCAGAGAAACCCTGTCTTGGGAGAAAAAGAAAAAAGAAAAAAAGAAAAGAAAACAGGAGGAAAAGTGACTTTTTAAAATGTCCTTAGTACGGAGGGACATGCCATATAAATGAATACCTTGTTTGGCCCTCAGAGAAAATCCCCTTATGTAGCAAGTGAGTTCCTGTCCTTTTCTTATTTTTCCCTAAGGGACAGAGAGAGTGGAGAATTATAGCACACTGAAGACAGGTTTCAGACTCTCAGGCCCTTGGCCCTTAGCCTTCAATTCAGGCCTGACCTATCAGGGGGCAGCGATTAACACAGAGGCAGAACACAGGTGCCATGGCTGCAGTTCGTAACCAGCATCTACCCATGTGCTGGTCTCCTTAGTGGAAAGCTGTTGTCAACTGTGAGGCTAAGTGAATTCCACAGAAACCTTGAAATTTACCCACTAGCGCTCAGCATCCCTAGGAGAGTCCCTCCTCAGACCCACACAAGGCTCAGCCCTGCCCACATCCCCTCTCAGCAGCCTTTGTCAGCACACCTCCAGGAGGGCTTTCCAGTGTCGTGGCTGTTTCATTACAGCCTCTGGGAAAGATGAACTGAAGTTAGTGTCTCTGCACATGGCAAAGGGAAGGTCTGAGGGTCACATTCCACTTACAACGATAAGCTTCTACCTGCCACTGAATGTATTAATAATAATAACAGCAACGACAGTGGCAGCCTTGACCTAAGGGAGGAAAAAAACATTTCAGAGGAGCTAACTTTTCCCAAGTCTCCGAGATTACAAACCATAAGGTTGGAATAATGAAGTCAATAGGCTTTCTGAAATACATTCTGTATTTTACAGACACCGTTCTGGTCAGCCCGACTCATTTAGATTCATGAGTTTCCACAGCGGAGATGATGACCCAAGAATATATTGGTTATTTTCCTGCTGCTGTGATAAAACACAATGAGCACGGTAACTCATAGAGGAAAGTTTATTTGGGCTTACAGTTCTAGTGGGCTAGGAGAATCCATACCATTGAAGAGGGGTGGGGGCGTCTGGGGCAGACAGCTGGCTTGCGGCTGGTCTCTCATCTTTAACCACAAGCACAAACCTTAGAGCGTGAACTAGGAATGACTGAGAGTTTTTAAACTCTCAAAGCCCCCACCAAATGGCATACTTTCTCCAGCAAGGCCACACCTCCTAAACCTATCCAAACACCACCAACATCTGGGGAGCAGGATGCAAAGAGGGACACATTTAACTCAGCCACAAATGGGTTGAATCCAACATCTAAAAAAAAAAAAAAAAAAAAGGTCAAAATGATGTGGGATGTAATCAAAAAGCAAATCTCACAGAGCGTTCTGAGAAGCAAGAAGAAGAAATGGTACCCCTTCCTAGGACCCGAGTCTGAGCACAGGTGTGAGTACTAATTAGAGAGAAAAAAAACAATTAATTTAAAAAATTATATATGGGTGTGTGTGTGCAAGATCCCTGAGGAGGTCAGAAGAGGGTATTGGGTCCCCTGGAGCTGAGATGGTTATGAGTTCCCCCCTGTGGGTGCTGAAACCCAAATTGAGTCTTCCATAAGAGCAGTGAGCTCCATCCACTGCTGAGCCATCTCTCCAGCCCCTAGCTTTTGATTATTTATTTTTTTAAAGTCTTACACTGGGAGGCATGGACAATGGTTTGAAAGCCACTGTGCTAATTTATGGTTCTCAGATCCAAATGTGCATCCGAGATACCCACAAAGCCTGTGGGCTGACCATCCCCGGAGCCCCTGTAGAATGTTAGTTATGTTCTCATTGCTGTGGACAAAAACCTGACAGAAACATTTAAAGGGGGGGGGTTCATTTTTTTTCCCCTCACAGCTTCAGAAGTCCATCCATGCTTCACCCATGCCTAGGCAGACCGTTGTGCTGGGGGGAAAAAGCAATAAAGTAGGAAAGTCTCCTTTCTGGCAGAGGTTGGGGGCGGGGGAGGGAGAGGCACAGAAGCAGAGCCCGCTGGTATAACCTTCAAAGACATACCCCTAGGGAACTACTTCTTCCAGCCAAGCCCTACCTCCAAAAGTTTGCTCAACATTCCAACACAGTGCCACCAGCTAGAGACCAAGCATGGCCCAAGCATGAGCCTGTGGCGGACAGACACTTTGTGCTCAAACTATAACAGTCATTCTGCACAGGGCCCACAAGGACTTAGGTGATACGAATGCCACCAGTCCCAGACCACCGCATGACAAACCGCTGGGCTGTTTTCCCTGCCTCATCTCAGATGAGACTGAGATTCCGAAAGGGAGACACTGATCACACTCCACAGCTGCTACGACTGAGCTAGGAGGCAGGCCCAATCTGTCTGACTCCAAAACTCCAAACCTCCCTGTGCTTTCTTTGGTGTCTGGAATAATCTGTCTCTAATGAGTGCATCTGGCAACCATTCCTCACTGTGTATTTTGTGTTTAAAAAAAAATTTTATTTATTTATTTTTGCATTTTGTCTTAAAATCACATTCAGACTGAGATAAGAACAATTGGTACTTACGAGCCAAAGCCCCTTATTTTGATAATACACTAACACCCAGGATGCTGAGTGAGCTGCAGATTAGGACCACATCTGAGCTATGTGGGCTAGAGGAGGAACCAGGCAGACGCCTCCTTCCATCCCGTGGCTTCTTCATTCTCCTCCCCACAGATGTCCCCATGCTTGGCTCTCAGCTGGACTCTTGTTACATGTTTGACTCAATTTCTGGAGGACACAGGGCTGGGAGAGAGCCCAGTATCTGGGAAAACATCTGTTCTGCCCCTAGAAGGGTGGCAGTAGAATAGAGGCTTCCTAAACTGGGACACTGAGGACAGAAGAGCAGTGCTTCGGGACAGACAGACACGGGATACATCCTGGGTCCAGGTCCACTGTTCTGTGATCCAAAACCTTATCCAACTTTCTCAAGTCGAGAATGTCATCTTTTGTTTGTTTGTTTGTTTGTTTGTTTACATTTATTTGTTTGTTTATGTGTGCATGTATGAATACAACTTGCAAGAACTGGTTTTCTCCTTTCACCATGTGGTTTCCAGGTACTGAGCTCAGGTCTTCAGGCTTGCCAAGGAGTGCCTCTACTCACTGAGCCATCTCGCCAGCCCAAATGCCGTCTTTCATAGAAGACTCAAAGTACCTATAATCTCGTAGGAGTTTTCTGAGGATTTGGTGATACATGCAAAACACTCGGTACTCAGTGTCGTAGGAATTATGCCATGCATCCATCCACTCACAGTCTTTACTAAGTACTGTGGTGTTTTGGATGCCACACTATGCACACAGCTCACGGCTGACTGCTCCACTGGGATACCTTGTGCAGCTCTCAGCCTATGCCTGGAACAGACACAAAGAGTTGATCATTGTGCCTTTCTGCACCAAGCTCATTATGTTGTGTTAGCATCCTTTCCGTTCAGGCAGCACTGCCCTGCCTGTGGAGGAAGCTTAGCCCACTTTGCTCCCTCTTGCTTAGCGAGTGAGTCCCAGAAATGGACAATTTCTTTAGTGTGTGTTCAATGCCACAACAGGGGACAAGAGAGGCCTGCAGGAGCCAGAGGGTGACCGCTGAATTCCCTGGAGAGGCCCTGATAAGTAAAGCTTCGAGGAAGAGTTGAACAAACAGGAGGAGTCTGCAAGGTTTAAAGGAGGAGTGGAGACCAGGAGAAAGATGGCCTAGGTTGGGAAGGAGCACACATAGAGAAGATTCTAGAAGCAGGAGGGGGAAGGAACTTCTGAGGACCGGAAAGAAGACTGTAGGGGGAAAGGATACTGCAAGAGCTGAGACTGCAGGGGGAAGGGGACAGGATTGGGGTGTCCCCCCATTGGTGTGGCCATGAGAACAGGCAGGAACTGATCCAGCTAGGCAGCACTACAGAGAAGCCCAACAAAGGAGAGATCACCTGGAGAAAAGAGGCCAACAGACAAGCAGCACTCCTCCCCCCTGTGAAATCCTTGAATCTGGAAAAAGGTTTGCAGCCTAAGGTAGGCCTTTTACCATCTTAGGTGTACTGTCTGAGTCCCCCAGGACCAACCCCAAAACCTGATTAACGCCGGGCCAAATTGGCCCAGAGCACCCATCTCCATCCTAGGCTGGCTACAGGCAACATTCTAATGAGATTGTTTGTGGAAGAAAAATGTCATCCCTGCTTTCAAAGAACGTCCCTGTCTCTGAGCCTGGGCACCATGGCTACCATGAGAGGTTGGTGCCCTAGACAATATTAAGGCTATACTCTTGGGAGTGATTGCCTTTGAATTTCTGCTGTAGAAAATAAGCTTTAGAGTGAAGGGCAAATGAAGGAAATGAAAGTGGATAAAAGAGCGTGCCCCTGGGATGGTACGGAACACAACGCACCAACTCTTCCGAATTTGGGCTTTAGGGAGTAGCTGAACACCCTGGACATGGGAAAGGCCCATCCTCTCTCTGGTCCTTGGCTTTCACATCTGTACAGGAGGAGGTGGAAACTCTGTGATAGTCCTTGCTCAGCTCGCCCGTCTGGGAGAGTCCTGATTCATTGAATTGCTCTAGGAGAGTCCTGCTTTCTTGAAGGACCAGTTTGCAGTGACCTAAGTTCAGAGAACCATCTGTGTATTTACTCTTCATTGAGTCAGCATTGGTGTTAAGGTCAATGTGCTCCTGATTATCCAAAGAAAAAGGAGCCCCCCGATGGAAAAGAGGTCTGGCCTGCTGAGGCAGCTACTAGTGCGACGGTGTTTCTATTTCAAGATATACCCAAGTACAGTAGAATCAAAGATTTTTAAAGTTTTTTGTAGGAGATATCTGTGGATTAAGTAACCATCATCTCCCTACCAGATTTTAATCATTCCAACCATTATTAAATAAATCTATTTTTAATTAATCAGCTTTTTAAAAAAAAATCCTCTCTGTACTCTCAGATTTATTAGAGTGTCTAAGAAATGAAATTGGACTTTTGTGTTCAGGAAAAGCTGGAAGGCCTGGAGACTTGAATGACAGGCTGGGATTAGGAGAAAAGGTGACCAAACCAAACTTCCAGTTGGAGCCCAAGAGTGGATGCTGACATCACATGAGGCATACTCGCCAGAGTGTGGTGCTGTCAAAACCAACAATGTAGGTACATCTCTACCATGCAGTAAGGGAAGCTGGGCTTAATTCATCAGTGGTAGGTCCTAAATTTAAACCTAGTGGCCCAATTCCTTTAATTATTCTGATATAATTAGAAATGATCTTATTTAATTGGATGAATCCAGAAGGGTAAGAGTAGAAAAGAGGCCAGCAGGGAGTGCTAACCTGAGGGGACTGTCCTGCTTGTCCCTGCAGTATGTGCTGGTTCCTGAAGAGAAACCTGCAGACACATGCGGATACATTTCATCCAAACGCAGCCCACAAACAGACAACTATTTAGCTGAATTTCTTCTTCCACCAGAGCGGGAAGAACGGTAGCTGTAGCGAGGTTGGTGCTTTCTTTGTAGCGATGCTGACACTGCGCTTAGTAGTTTTCCCACCTTGCAGCCACACTCCAGGTGGCAAGGCAGACATCACTGGCTGGTAAGCCAACATGGCAGGTTCAGATATTTCATTCCTCTGCTCTTGTGGAGTTTCCCCTCCTGCTACCCCAGTGCAGAGATGCCATGAATCTGTCCACAGTCCTCTACTTCTACCAAAAGTGTCGTTGGGCTCAACTCTGAGATGTGGCTGGTGTTGACACACCCAGGAAGGGTCATCTCCTCCTAGGACCAATAGCAGACTAGTCTCCCCTTGCTCTCCTCTCTGAAAGGCAGGAAAGGGTTAAAAGGTGAGTAGGTGCAGAAGCCAGCTGCAGCTCAGGGTAGACATCCTATCTTGGAACTAGTCCCAGACTATGAACTGCTGAAAAGTACAGAGTTGTTCCAGAAAACTGTTCATTCCCTGTCACCAGGTTTTGACTTTCTGGATGCAGCGTTCTAATGCCTGTTTGGTCTATAGCTACACAGAGCCCTGGAGGGACCGGTGTATGAGAGATCACAATGAGCCAGGGGAAGAGACTGGTGGGGTCTGAGGACAGGTGTTGTTTATAGATACAGGTTAGGAGCCGGTAAGGGGTGCCCATGGAAGTCTAGCAGGGCAGAGATGGCTCCTCCGACATGCTTTTCTCCAGTTACGAAAGTGTTACTTTGTAATTTTAAAGAGAACAGAGAAAACAGAGAGAATCTCTGTGCCAGCTGTTTGTCTCGTGTCTGTGATAAAAGCAACTTCAAGAAGGATGGGTTTGTGTTGACTCGAGGTTGAAAAGTCACATAGCCGACTCCTCCACTGAAAGCTCACCCTTGCCGTGAAATTCCTGAGGAAAGGCTACTGTTGCCAGATGCTACACAAATGGCAGAGATATAGGTGGTAGCTTGGAAGTGAAGTTCGTGTTGGGCTCTGCACAACTTCTCAGAAGTCTGCTGGTTTGGTGAACCCCCCCCATCCTCCCCCCCTACCCCCCCCCCCCCATCGCCATTCTAGTCTAGCCAAGGTGACAATCAAAATCAGTCTTCACAATTCTACTCCTCATCAACTGGACACCCAAACACATCTCCTTAAATCTTGACATTCCACCTCTGACCTATAAAGTCTCATCTTAATCTCCTAATGCAAAATGCATTCCATCCATTTCTAAAACGTCCCTGCAGCCTTCAACAGTCTCAGCACTGTCCAAAAGTCCTGAGTCTCTTCTGAGACGCAGGGCAATCTCTTACCTGCAAGCCCTTGGACAGTAAAAAGTAAACTGCACACTTCTAGTATACTATGGTGTAGAAGGAACAGCGCTTTCTTTCTTTCTTTCTTTCTTTCTTTCTTTCTTTCTTTCTTTCTTTCTTTCTTTCTTCCTTCCTTCCTTCCTTCCTTCCTTCCTTCCTTTCTTTCTTTTTTTTTTAATTCGTCTCTTATATATTACATCCTGACTGCAGTTAAAGGGAGGGATGGGGAAGGTCTCAAGGAGAGAGGGGACAGAGCAAGACTGAAACCCCGTGAGCAGGCCATACACAGAACTTCAGGACTCTGTAACTCACAGGGCATGTGCTGAAATCAGCCAGTCTCCAACAGCCTCCAGAAGCCGGACCCTCCAGCTTGGCCACCTGCAGCACACTCAGCTTCTCTCTTGAGCCAGGTCTACTCCATGCCTGTGCTTCTACTGATGGAGGTCCTATCTGTCATTCTGGCATCCCCATCTTCCCTGGGTCCCCACTGTGACTTAGCCTTCTCCTTCATAGCTTCACACATCCCCCCCATGGCAATTTATTTCTTTTTTATATTTATTCATATGTATATTTTATAAATATTTCATATTTATTCATACACATGTGAATAAATATATATTGTTGATGCATATGTGTCAACCACAATTTTTAAAAGGAAGCCATGTATTGAGAGGGAGAAGTGGGGGAGGATGCTACCAAAGGGCTTAGAGAAGAGAGGGGAGGAATGAGGCAAACACAGTGCACATATATGATCTGGAATGAAATAATCAGTTGTTAAATAACTTGTGATATTCCTGTTGGAGCATTTTCCTTTGAACGTACATGTTTACCAAGTATTCTATTCAAATCCATAGAACCATTATATATCTAGCCAGCAAAGCATGTTTCCTCTATGAGACTGCAGTAACTTAATTGATAGGCCAAGATATTCTCAATTTTTTATAGTAATACTTTAATGGGTTTATATGAACATCTCAGATGGAATTTCTGGTCATTTTCTTAGGGAAGATTTCTAGAAATGGATTAAAATCCATGAACTTTTAAAAAAAAAAGCCACTTGTGATTTTTTAAAAAATTTATTTACATTCCAAATGTAGACCACTTTCCCACCTATCTTTTCAAGTTCATAGTTCAACCTTTAAGGGTTTAGGAAGACTAAATGAAAAGCCTCGTCCTGCAGGGCCAGGCTTTTCAATGTTCACTCAGGTTTTCAAAGCCCTGGCTGATGGTGCTGTGTGGTCTGGCTTTGGCGGACAATATTTTATTTTAGGCAGTGTTTTGTCCTCTTCATTTTAGCTGGGGAAATTGCAATGCAAATGGGGTTCGCACAGATCGAACATGATGTAAATGCAGAGATTTTGGAGACAAACAGCTGAGGTTTGAGTCCCCTGTTAAGCAGTGTTAAACAATGGACCTGTCAAATAAGAGAGGATCAGTCTTAACACACAGAATTGTCCTCAGGAGAATTAGACAAACGAGACTGTGTCGTCTCCCTGCTATAGGACATGCCATGTAAACTTGAAGTCATCTTTTCCCCAAGTGGCCAGGAGCAATCTTCATGTAACTGTGACGTCCAGGTCCTTTCCAGAAAGCCCGCCATCTCCTCACAAACTTTTGACTGCTTTCTCAGCTCCAGTTTTGACCCCAAGAATGCCCATATAGAGATATGAGTCAAAAAGCTGCCGAGACAAGACTCAGGGTGACAGGGAATGATGGAGTAGCTATCTCTTTGGGGGTTAGCTGCAACCTCTCCCATCCATCCTGAGGGTGGATGAGGTAAGGTAAGGGATATGGACAGCCTGGGGCTTAGAAGCTTGGCCCCAGCCTCCTGCTTTCTCTTTTTTTCCCACAGATTAGAAAAACTCATCATTCCTAGAGATGTACACCTCTCTCTGTCTAATGTTTTCTCCACATTTTTTTTTTTTACACAGCAGCCCACCCCAGTGAGCTGCCTATATTAGTCTGTCACAGGGCATTGCAAGGAACCCTAATTAAGAAATCCCTTGCATGGAGGCTGCATGGGATAGCAGAAGTGAAAGGATATGGTTGTGCACAGTCCCAGTCACCAGCCCACTCCTAATATCTGCTCAGAGAAAAGGCTTGCAGATATGCCAAGCAAGCACGGTCCCATACTGAAGCCTGGCTGGGTTCACAGCTCTGAAAACTGAACACCAGCTGAACTAAGGCTACACCAGGCCAGACTTGCTAAGTTCTGTGTCCCACCAGAGATCACCAAGTATAAAACAAAAATTATGACAACCATTTAGCTAAAAACACCAGACTGTGTATGTGTGTGTGTGTGCCTGTGTGCATTGTGTGTGTGTGTGTGTGTGTGTGTGTGTGTGTGTGTGTGTGTGTGTGTGTAACCAATGGGAAACACACCACTGGTAAATACTTGGCAAAGTGTTGGAAGCTGGGATGTGAGCCAGGCTGCTTTCAGCCTTCATTGTGTTGAGTTGTCGATGTTTGTGGTGCCGGCTGTGAAGCCAGACATCACTGGGCCTAAGCAAGCATTCCACCACTGAGCTATAGCCCTAGCCTCTATTCTAATGTTTTTTAAAATAATATATTCATCGATCATTTGTGCAGTTCAGCTAGAAATCCATTGTCACTCTTGAGACCAAACATCAAAGTCATGTCCTAAGCTTTGATCCCCAAAGAGAACCCTTGTTGCCATTTCCAGAGAGCTTGAGGCCTCAGAAAAATCCTCTGCCTCTCCAGGCCTCAGTTTCCCCATCATTGAAAAGAGATCCAGACCCCTTCTCACATGTTAATAAGTAGGAAGGAGGTAAAGCTGAAAAAGTCGAAAGCCCAATGTCACTCAGGAGTTGGGGAAGGAAGTGTCTTAGCGTACCCAGCTTCCAGAAGACACAGCCTGGCTAGGCTTCGTGGAGACTTGCCAGTCAAATGAACACCTGCTGGCTTCAGCAGGCCAGGCCAGCAGCTCTGTTAACAGTCAGCCTGGTTAGCCCAGAGAAGAAATGCCTGGGTTCCCTGGTTTACACCTGCATCTTCCAGGATGAGGGCAGAGGTCTGTCCTGGACCACTCTGGGTAACCTGGGACTTGGTGTGTGCTTCTGGGACAAGAGCAGTGAGCCTGAGTAGCTGCTGGGTTCTGTGGCAAGTTAAAGCGTCTGGGGTGGGTTTTCCTCTCCTCTCCATCCTTAGAACTGGGAGGACAAAGCTTTCCTTCTCTGTGAAAAGCAGCGGACCAGCAAGGCGGGCAATCATGCAATGCAAATAAAGGCCGCTTTTGAAGGCGGTGAAGGTGGGCCTGCTGAATTAAATTAACATGGCCCATAAATACAGAGGTTAAAAAAAATGGGAAGCCAAGTGTTCACAGGCTTTTGTCCAGAGCAGAAATAATCACAGGACAATGGTCTATTTTGTTTGGATTACAGGCCCATGATATCACATTAGCCCAAGCCTGGCAATATTTATGTCAAGAACCGCTGTTTGTGAAACCCTGTTGTCCCAATTTATCCCTGTGGGGAATCCCTCAAAGCAAGGCAGGCTGGCCTGGGGACACCTCTGCCCCCTGCTGACCAGCCATGGAGAAGAAAGGCCCAAAGGGTTGGAAGAAGGAGGAAAGGTTGCAGGCACAGGGATGAAATTCAGCCCTAAAACAGAATGGCTCTTCAAGAGGCAGGCTGTCACATCTGTCTGGCCTGCTTCTCTTGAGAAATAAAAATGCTAGCTGCATCCAACGAGTGCACGCATGTGGAGTGAGCCAAGAGAAGGTGGCTGCCTCTTCCCAACTCATGCCAGTTAGCATGAATCGGGTCTGGTAACTCCACACTGCTGCCTCCATTAAGAGTATAACACTCTTACACGGTTGTTTATGGTCAGGAAGTACCACTGCGCGCACACACACACAGCACTTCCAATGGAAGCTCTAAACTGGGGCATCTAGAGTCCTGTCCTTTCCTCTAACTTTCTCCATTACACTTGTGTTTCCTTCTCTCCCCTCTCTTCTTCCCTCCCCTCCACTTCCCTCCCTTTCCTCTCCTTCCCTCTGCTTTTCCCTTTGCCCCTCCCACCACTTTCTGTCTGCCTGCTTCATTGCTACAGGTTTCCACATTTCCGCTGGACTTCCACTGGCCTGCTATGCTACAGGTCTCATTGCTTCATCAGGTGTTCTTAGTCAACATCCCTCCTATCTTCCTACTTTGTACCCCACTACCCAGTGTCCTTATTTTTAAAACAGAAATACATCACTTCCCCCAAGGTACTTCTCAAGTGACCACAGCTCAACAGGATGTTAGCTTCAGTGATCTTGAGTGGAAAGCCTCTTGGCAAGGACATATGGCTTGGATATGAGGCATCTGGGGTCATAGTCAAATTCCTATCTAGCATGAAGCTTCAGTGGCCAGTGTTACCCTCCCAGTCCTCAACCTTGGGTCAAGACATCCTGTCAGCCCCCACAGTGCCAAGTGCTGCTACTTTTCCATCTCATTTCTTCCATCCCACTTGGCTTTACCTTGCCAAGCCCCCGTATGACATCAGGGGGTTCTTGAATGGGAAACCCATCCCCTCCTGTCATGTTGTGTTCTTGGCCATCTTTTGTCTACAAACCAGGTAAATAGAGATATCAATGTGTCCAGTCTTGGGTTACAATGAAATGGTCAACTTGGGGGGGGGGGAATATCAAAGGACATTCTAAGGCAAGCCAGTGCTCAGATAGCCCCCCACCCTTGCTGGCCTGGGGTTACCAATGAGAGCTTTACTCTGAGGTCTTGTCATGTTTGGGAGCCTTTTGTGCCTGTCCTCTTGTTTTCTGTCTCCTGCACGTGATGCTTGTTGCATATGTTGCACCAAAGCCTTGTAAAAGGCCCCGGGGCTGCATCCATTTTCCTTATGTTATTTATTACATCTTATACATTCAAATGGTTGATCAAGAAGAATTTGTTGAGTGGGGCAGCAACCCCTTAGGAGATGGTACCCACCTTCCAAGCATATAAATAATAAAATACACATCGCACGGCAGAGCAGAAAGAACTTCACAGTCAAGACAGAACTGGGTTTCTGTGCTCACGTGGCCTTGGCTATATGGATTCACTCCAAGTCTGTTTCCTCATCTGCAACACCAACTGCGTACATTGAAATTCCCTTCCTGGGCATTCCGGGGATAGGTTCTGACACCTGACAACTACCTACAGGAAATCATTTTTCTTGTGGTGACTGAAGGTCAGTCTGGGCTTCCTTTTGAGACTCTCCCATCACCACACTCTCATGGCTTTTTCTCAGGCAAAGAAATGTACAGTCCAGGACAGCACAACACCATCTTATATATGAGAACCCAGAAGCTCAGAGAGGCTGAGGGTCTTACCTGGCATTTTCTAACGAAGAGCCAAGCTTGAGATTTGATCCTGGGGTTCTGTGCAGTGTACAGCCTTCAGCACATCAGGGCAGCTCCTGTTGCAGGGTTTGCGCCACAGTGGCCAGTCAGTGCAAATGTTAGTCAGCATCAGGACTAAGTCAGCACTGATTTTGCTCTAAGCAAGAAGCTAGAAAGGTATCCTAGATCACCCCCAATCCTTGGAGAACCCTAAAGGGGAATCTTCTATGTGGCATTAAGAAAAAGTGGAACCAGGCTGAAGGATGTCTAGGGTCCATCCATTAGAGAAGGTGAGGAGGGGAGAAGGGTGGAGGAAACTGAGCAGCCATGCCAAACAAAGCCAAGAGGAGTCCTGCTACCCAGAGTAAGGGGACAGGCGGGCCCATAGCTAGAATGTCTGATGGAGGGTGTATGTGTGTGTGTGTGTGTGTGTGTGTGTGTGCGTGTGTGTGCACGCATGTGTGCGTGTGTGTGTGTGTGTGTGTGTGTGTGCATATGTGTGCATGTGTGTGTGTGTGTGTGCGCGTGCATGTGTGCGTGTGCCATGGTGTACATTGATAGGTCCAAGGACAACCTCAGGTGTCAGTTCTTACCTGCCACCTTGTTTGAGGAATGGTCCCTTTAGTTGTTTTTGCTGCTGTGCAGCATATACCAGGCTAGTTGGCCCATGAACTTCTAGGAATTCTCCTGTCTCCACCTTCTATAGATGCACTGAGATTGCAGATGCATGCTTCCATGACTAGCTTTACCTAGATCCGGGAGTGCTAACTCAGTTCTTATGCACGAGTGCAATGAGTGCTGCATCACCGTGGAGCTGACTCCTCAGCCCCCATTGGAGAGTTTTTAAAATGAATGACAATAGGGGGAAGGGCTGCTCAAGGACTATGTCAAAGTAATGTGCACAGCTCGCCAGCCCAGCATTTGATCAGGAAAACATCGAGAGACAAGCAGAACAAAGCAGAGACGAAGGTAAGGGAGTGTATAATCACGTTTATCAAATATTACGTCCAGCTTGTGGACACTCCCTGAGTGACTGTGCTGTGTCAAGCATGGCTCAAAGATCAGTACAAGGAGCCACTGCCCAGTATAAGCCTTGACCGAGCAAGACAAAGGCCTTGGCCCTAACTTCTATGGCTGTGTGCACGGACATGTCTGATGTGCATGTTTCTCTCAAGCTCTAATTCCTGCAGCCTCTGGAGACGCTACCAACTCTGCTACACCTGACTCAAGACTAATCCCCGTTCCTAGTCAGGTCATAAGTTCAGAGGCAAATACACCGTCTACTCTAGAAGCAAGGCTTTCCTGTAATGAGGTAATTAAGCAGGAGGCTTTTGAGGCGACTCGGAGATGATTTTTGCATTACACAGCACAGGTGCGCATGCTTAGCATTCTTCCAAGTGGCCAAGATCTCAGTGCTGAGAGCTTGGAGCTGGGGTGGATGCTTACTCCAGGTCAATGGCCAGATCGCTGGGGTTATGTCTGGAGGGTGACCGAGAGTTGAGCCGTAGTTCAGCTGGTGGCTCGGTCAATGTGTCAAGCATCATTACCCAAACTGAAAGAAGGTTAAAGAAACTTCTCTGACAGAGAGGTTAGGAGAATGGACCTTGAGGAAGTTAATGATGAGAGTGTAGACACTCGGATAGAGGCTCTGCCAGGGAGCTCTCCCGTGGTAGCTAGGCTTTTCCCACTCTTCAGACTCAAGCACTGAAGGCCTTGGGGGATTGCTTCTGCAAAGTGTTTAAGGGATACACAGCTGCTGGGTGATAATGTTAATGAGAACCAGTCTGCTCTGAGCGGGCATGAGTAGCTATTGAACATTACGGGCCAAAAGCTGTGCTATGAGCATTATGTGTGTTCTCTCGATAAACTTAGTTTGGCCCTCACCACTCAGGAAAGTGACAGCTATGTGCTGGGAACTGTGATGTGGCTTACATAGTCCACCCAAGGATTGACTCACCGAATGGCAAGGCTGGAGTTTGGACCTGTTTTATTTTTTTTCCTGCCTGCTCTCAATAGTTTGTGTGCTTGACTCCCATAGATAGGAAGGCTGTGGCCAGGGTGGGTATAGTCTAGGACAAAGACTGGCATACTATGGGTGCCTCACTGTTCCTTTAAATACAGCATTATTAGAAGGCAGGCAATTTATGTAACATCCATGGCTACCTTTGTACTGCAACAATAGAATATGCAAAAGCCAGTCCACCAAGTCAAAAGTCCTTCCTATTTGGCCCTAAATAGGACAAGGTAGACTTTCTGATGTGGTGATACATGCCTGTAATCACATCATTTGGGAGGCTAAGACAGGTGGATTAAGCATTTGGGTCCAGCCTGAGCTACATAGCAAGACTCCGTCTCACATAAACAAAACCAAACAAAGCAAAACATAACACACTAACAACAAAACCAAGGAAAGTTTCTGGTCTAAAGAAATCCAAGGTTAAACAAATAAGCAGGTTTCTTCCCTGTATGGCTTCTCAGACCCTTTAAGACATCAACATGAATTACTAAAATCTAGATAAATGTATAGCCACCTTCTGACCTACTAAAAAATAGCTTCCCTTTTTTCTTAAGGCTTATGTAAGACAAGTGAAACATTTTTCAGGAAGTCAAATTTGTAGAGGAAAGGTAATGGGTCAGGGTCAAAGGTAATTGGTATGGCTGACTAGGACCTGATAGGAGCTCCTGGAGCTTTCTGAGGTATCCAGGTAGCGCTGGGCAGTGGTCATTGCTATCTCCAGCCAGAGCTGCTAGCAGGTGCATCCTGGGCAGCTCTCACAGCCCTGGCTTTATTCAGCTGTCTGTTTACAATGGTGTTCAACAACCCTGTCCTTATGTGCTGTGTGTTTCTCGGGTCCAAGAAGAGAAGGGAAAAGCATGACACTAATAGTGAATGTCAGTCTTCATCAGCATCATCCAACATTATGAGAATTGAATTTCCACCTTTCACCGCATACATTAAACCGGGGCTTTATCTCTTCCCGCAGAATTGATTTGCCGTAATTCCCTCCTTTGGCCCTTGTCATGTAAATCGTGGCATTTCTCCCCTACTGGCTGTAGGAGCTCAGATTAGAGGAGAGAATCCAGCAGCCCAGACCTGCAGCTGCTCTGGGCTTTGTCTGTCTGTCTTTCCCTCTCTGTATCTTCTCCTTGGTGCTCACTGTGCGATTGTGCCTTCCGCAGGTGGATTAGGGATGAGAGGGGGCAGAGCAGATGGCCTTCATGGGACTCAGTCATGGGACCTGCAGCAGCTGCAGCCTGGACAGATAACTATTGACAAGCTTGCAGGGGATAGATCTCAGTGCTAGTTTCAATTGGTGGCTCACTGGCCAATCAGATCACTACCACCCTAGTACTCCCCACAGTGCCTGGGGAATCTCTAGCTCCTGGCATCTGTACTAGAGGGACAGGAATTGTTTGTTATCCATTGACTTCTAGAAGAAACAAGGACCTGTAGGGCAGGGGGCTTCTAAACTGTGGATTGAAAACCAGGCCAAAGGCTCTGCAGGAAGGAACAAATTCTTAGAGAGACATCCCTGACACATGATTGTCACTCAGTGAGACCAGGTATGGCCATGATATCACTGTTCTATAAAAGCCCTCAAATAGTATAGTCACCATATAATTGTCTCCTACCAAATACGTGAGCAGGGCTAAGGCATTCTAGAAACAGAAAGACAGGACCCAGTTCACCATAAGTGGGTAGATTTTCTTATCTGTACGAAACTCTCATTTCCCACCAACAGACAGCATTACAGTCATGTGCAGGACGTTAACATAAAGACCGAATTTAGGTGAGATCTCTAGAGCAGACTCGGGACATGACAAATGGTCAATTGCATTCATTCTTCATACATCACCCTTGGCATGGCCTTTGGTAATGCTAACAATGAAGCATCTAGAAAACTCATAGGAGATCTGGCTTAAGAAGGAAATCCTTGATGGGTTTCCATAGGACTGGATACTGACTACGTATACTTGTAATTTTAAATGTATTATCCATGTATGGAGAGACTGTTCGGTATAAGCACTGTGCCCAGAATGATACATTTAATTGTAATCAAATTACATTTTTCCAATACTCTGGGAAAACAAGCTTCACTATTCCTCCCATTTCACAGAACACTAAAGCCCAGCTACATGGAAGCACAGATCTTGACTTCAGGGCCAATCCCTCGGGGCCCTCTGCCCCACCTGTGTTCCTCTTCTAAACTGAGAACACCTGCTAAATCATTGCCCAGGACTGAGCCCTCCCGGGAAAACCGAACTGCCCTCAACCACAGTGAGCAGCATCTTTGCAACACCAGATTATTGAGTCCCATGGATTGGGAAGGTACAGTCTTCCTGCAGAAGAGCCAAAGCCAAAACAATAGTTGGAAACACATGGAAGTGGACAATGATGGATGGGAAAGCCTAGCCTCTGGGCTAAGTTAGTATGAGCCACACTGTACCCAAAACCTTGCTTTCCCCTGAGGTCATAGCAAATTAGGGATGTATGAATGGGCTGTGCAAAGTCTCCAGAGGGCAAGAGGTCAGCCTGTATGGCAAAGTGTGCAGTGATGGGGAGGCAAATCCGTGTGAGGCCCACCAGACCAATGCTGGCACACCTCCGTGCTGTCAGCAGTGTGAGCAGGCACTCTCTTTAATGCAGATGAGATGGTCGGCAGAACTGTCACCCCACCCATCACAATAAGCTTCGAGATCAAGGACTTAGCATGTGAGTGTGCATGTGCGTGGGAGTGCATGTAGGGCCATTGTGGAGAGAGGCTGGGGAAGCTAGCCTCTCTCCTCTCACTGCCTGGCCTCTCACTCCATCCCTAAATCAAATATCAACTGTTATTTTAGTACCAAGCTTCCCAGACATTATGCAAAGTGCAGGAGCCAGCTCTTGATCACTGGGAGTCTCAATGCAAGGCCACAGGGAAGAGTGTGCCAAGAGGGAGCTAGGTTATCAGAAGCAAAGGCAAAGAGTCTGAGTACTTGCCAAGTACTCAACCCCAAAGACTCAGTTTACATTCACTAAGCCTGTCTAAGTCAACCCCCCCACCCCCCCACCCCCCCCCACCCCCCGCCTGGAGCGCCACAGGCCTCTGTGGGCTGAGTTTCATACCCCTTGCTGAAGTACAACCTTTTCTCCTTCTTAAGTTTTTTCGTGGAGGTCTCTGTAAACTTAACCATTAGCCGCTTCACCAAGGAAAGCTGGTTTTATCTGTGTTTGTGTTTTTCCTTGTCTCACCGAGATAGTTCATCTAAACCTGGGTTCACTCAAGACTTCCCTGCTCGTGTTTAGATATGTCACTTCATCTCTCTGTGTCTCAGATCACCCGCCTGTGAGACATAGATGTCACAACCACCTTTCCCATTGCTGGGAAACACAGACTGGGCCCGTTCCAGTAGGCCAGCCTAAAACATAGAGGGGAGCCTGAACTTGAGCTGTTTGAAACTGAGTTTCTGCGCCTCTCTGTGCTTCCCACCCTATCCAAGGACAGTGCTAAGTGAGTTGACTTCTTTGATGTAGGATGCAGCCCTGGGTTTGCACCCAGTGGGTGCTCTATAAATGCTCCATGCAGCCTCAGTATACAGAAAGTATTCAAGATGGTTGTTCTCCCTCCCTGTATCCAAGCTTCTGTCTCCCCACAGAGACTGGAGGCATCAGAACCTAATGGAGAAAGTGTCCTCCTCCCTGGGCTCATGGGAGCCTCTGTGAGGTGTTCTGATGAGTGTTCTAACCCATGCATTTTCACAAGCCTCTGACTCCGCAAGAAAGCTTCCTGCCTTGATGGTTTGCCTGGGCTTTCCAATGGTTAGAAAGCCTTGGCCCCAGACTCAGAGAGCTGTGCTTGCAGCCATCATGAATCACAGGGGGGTGTTGCATGTATTTTTCACAGCAAAAGGTGAGCCTCTCACCTGCACTTGGGACCTGATTCTCTTCCACAATACTTTGGCTAGTCCACTGTGTTCTAGCACACCAAGCATCATTTGGGGGACAGTCCTCCAAAGACACCTTCTGCTCAGTGCGGTGCCAAACCTGCAGATCTATGAGTTGGAAGCATTGAACATCACCTGGGCTGGGGTCAGCAGACTCTACATTAAAAGGGTACCAGAGTTCTAAGTAGCATGTTCTGAGCTAGACATGATCCATGCTCACCAGAGGCTATGGAATCCTCATGGGGTCATACTTCAGAGCTTAGCTCAGACACTGCCTAGTGGCTCAAGGTTTTCCAGGCCAAACACACACACACACACACACATACACACACACACACACACACACCTCCACTTACTCATCTGGTGGCTCCTACAGAGAAAAGTACAGCTGTACCCAGCTCCCTTGTCCTGTCCACACACAGTCCCACTCGTGTGGTTAAATCACCCTTCTCCCTATGTTTCCTCTCTATCAGAATGAGGAAGTTTTCTCCAAAAGTGGGAGCCTTTGTCTTGAACCCTGTTTTCTGGCTTGATTTCCTGAACAATTTCTCCATATTGTGGTGTCTTTCTCTATATAGAGAATGATTAGGCTGAGCTGAGAAAATTAGATGCAATTGCAAAACTAGACACATGAGCAACAGACATGCCACAGGATGATAACCACCTCCTCCCCGTCCCCACCTTCCTGGTGAGCAAAGAAAACAATGGAGACCCCTTCATTTATTCAACCAGCTCACCCTGTTCATATCTCTTCATATCTCCACCCTGCTGCCTGTGCGTTGCCTCACTCGGATGCTGCTGGAGCAAGCCATGCCTTTGCTCTCAGCAAGCTCAGAATCCTGGTCCAGCCAATGGAACTGCGGGGATACTCAGGGTTTCATCCCTTAGGTGACATCTGCATTATTGAAACAGCTTTCCCTAAGGTCTGCCCTCCCTCGAAGTGAGGTGCCACCTTTAAACCATTGGTTTAATCTCTCGTCATGCTCAAGTATGATTTATTGAAAGGAATCCACAGTCAATGTCTGCCTGCTGCTCATCCCTTTCATGTGAACTGCACAGTCAGCCTACTGCCAGGCTCTTGCCTCCTCTGGATCTCTTAGGGGGCAGAGCCTGCACCCTGGGCAGCCTCAGCTGTTTTGGCATCTGGGGAGGGTACTGCCTGCAGGAGTGCTAACCTCATGTAATTGGCCAGAAGAGTGAGCAGCTAATGACATGGAACCCTGCAAAGGTAAGTAAAAGGCCGGGAATCCACGGCTGAGGCGAAGCAGAGGCTTCAGTAATGAAGATGAAGAGGCCTAGGAGGTGCGAGCCAGTTGTTGCCGGCATTGTTTAAAGGAGCTAGTTAGTGTCGTCAACTGTAATGACCTCATGCCAGGGCAAAGGTCAGAAGGCATGGGCAGTTGGTGCATATGATAGATGGTGACACAGAGGTTTCATGAATCATTTCTAAGATGTGAGCTCTGCTTGGCACACTGGAGACCTGGCACATGTAAGCACTGGGGGAATCAGAGAATAGAGGCAATCTGGAGCTGCAGAATGCACAGAGTTCTAGTGTTAGATAGATGGAGCTTGGCGTCTTGAGACCAGGCATGCACGCAGCTGAGCCCTGCCGAGCCTTGGCTCTCCCATACGTTTGAGAGGGCTGAGCACTGGCTCACCACTAGCAGACAGTTACTTTGTGGAGTGAATGCCCAGTAATGCTGTCTGGTGTCTCCTCAGTACCAAGCCAAGTCTGGCCCATTGGAGGAGAACAGCCCATAAGCACTTCTGCCCATAAGCATTCATGGCAGACATTCTGTGTAAGGCGGTTCCTGCATAAGGTGGGGGACGGTTAGCTCCTCGTCCCTTGGATAAGATCCAGGTATTGTGTAGGTGCTTACCAAATCTCCAATGAAGATGCCCTGGTTTCTTCCAATTTGTTTTTCTGTATTAGATTAGCTGCCTCAATAACCCCATTCTACACATGCACATGCGCACACGCACACACACACAAAGCATACACGCATGCATGCAAGCATGCTCACACACAGCACCTACATTCACAAATACATATTTGTGTACACGCTCACAAGCACCCACACTCTCACTCACCCATTCTCACTGTCTGCACCTTTACTCATTGCTTTGCGTGTACTTCCACCAAAGAGTCACTTAGCAGAGGGACATTGTTTTCCCCAGCGTCTTAGGTGTCTTAAGAGACATGACTCACACGAGAGACTTTGCACATTCCTACTCATCTCACGGCTGCTGCCCACAGCCATGAGAAAATGCCATTCTAGTGTGGCAGACAAAGAGATGAGAGGCCAGCCGAGGAGAATCAGCCACCTGTCTGTCTTCTTCCCACTGGTCGTGAGTGAGCAGAGCCCCTGTGAGCTCCACCCAGCCAAGCCTATCCTAATTGCATAGTTACAGGTGCACGAGCCAAAGAATTGCTTGCCGCTGTCAGCTGCAAGCTTCAGGGCAGTTTGTCCTGTGGGATTATTACGACAACAAACCACTGACATCACCAGCTGCAATTACCATCTGGGATGAAGCTTGAAAAGTGGCCTGAGACGTGACAAAGCGCTTTTCTTCATCGAGGCTGTTCTTCTCCCTTTGGATCGCATAGAGTACATGTGAAGTGTGTGTGTGTGTGTGTGTGTGTGTGTGTGTGTGTGTGTGTGTGTGTATGTGCGTGTTGGGATCAAGCAGGCACCAACTGCTTCAATGATAGCTAAAAATCATGACCTGGGACTGGAGAGAGAGAGCTCAATCAATAAGGCGGTTGCTACATGAGCATGATTCCCAGCACCCATGTCAAAAGCCCGGAGCAAGTGGCATGTACCTGTCTTCCAAATGCGGAGGAGGCAAAGACAGGGGGAGTTCTGGGGCTCTGTGACAAGCTGGTTTTGCTGAATCAGCAACCTCTGAGTTCAGGAAGAAACTCCTGTCTCAAAAAATAAGGTGAAGTGGGATAGAGGACAAGTAATGTGGATTTCTGGCCTCCATGTTTACATGCGCACGCGCACACACACACACACACACACACACACACACACACACACACACAGGTGGACAGACACACAGACAGACAGACACACAGACAGACACACAGACAGACAGACAAACAGACATGCAGACTTGTGACTGTGACCTGAAAAGTCCCAGTCGCCCTTGGTGTCCTCCTGTGCAGTTTGCCACCTGTGACAGTTCTACCCACATTGCATGCTGGGATTTACTGAAAGCTGCTGCCAGTTGGTCTGACCCCCTCTGGTTGTCCTGGTGAGGTGGTTCACAGATGGTAAGGGCAGACAAGACATACTCATTTTCTGTCCTGCTACTAGAAATTGTCACAGACTTGGAGCTTCAAATGACCTAAGAGGCACTGTGGGGACGCATGGATCAGATGGGGATTCCGGGCTGAAATCGGGATGTAAGGACTGAGGCTTCTCTCTCTGGAGTCCATGGGACATCTTCAGCTTCTATGGGTTGCCCACCTGCTTCAAGCCATGACCCTGCTGCGGTCTTAATAATTGTGCCCCCTTCCCTTAATTCATATATGGATGCCTAATACCCAGTGTGGTGGATTTAACAGGTTATGAGTATGCCATGAGTGACCCCCATCATGAATGAGGTCAGTAACCTTATAAAGAATCTGCAGAAAACTCCTCTGTCCCTTCCACTAATGTAAATGAGTCATGCAGGCACCATCTCTGAAGGGGTTACAAGTCCTCTGGACTCCCCAACCTCCAGAATAGTAAGCAATGAATTCTGTTGTCTACAGATTCCCCGGTCTAAGGCATCTTGTCACGAAGACAAAAAAAAAAAAAAAAAAAAAAAGCTTCCTTCTTTCATCTTCAAAGCTAGCAAAGTGGCATCTCTCTGAATATTCTCCCAGCTCTCTGCCAACTGCAATCTGCAAACATTCTGAGTGTGTGTATATATATGTGCATTTGCACATATATGTGTATAAGTGTGCGTGTATATGTGTGTACATGTGTGGTATAAGTGTTCATGCACATAGGTGTGTGCATATATATATGCACATGTGTATGAGGGCGCATGTGTGCATGTGTATATGTATGTATGTGTGTGGGCACGTGTGTATATATTCTTGTTCATTGCTCATGTATATGCTTTATCACATACATGGAAGTCAAAGATCAACCTTGTATGTGGTTCTTCTTACTTGGGGCTTTTTGTGACTGGCCTATAATTTACCAAGTAGACTAGATTAGCCCCAAAGATCCATTTGTGTTGGTCTTCCCCCCCTTCCACAATCTGCTGGGATTACAAGCATACATCGCCACGCCCAGCATTTTTATATGTGGGTTCTGGGGATCAGACTCAAGTCCTCAGGCTTGCATAGCAAAGCACTTTACTGACTAAGCCATCTCCCTAGCCCTGCAGTCCGCAAAGTTTCTTTACTTCTAAGGTGCCATATGATTAGATCTGGCTCATTGGGATAATCCAGTGTACCAGAAGTATCTCAAGGTCACTCATCTTAATTACATTTAAAAAGTCTCTTTTGCATGTTCACAGTTCCATTGACTATGGTGAGACATCTTCATGAGAACACTGTTTTGCCACAAAGGGTCATGCACCTGTCCAATAACTCCTCTAGTGGGGATGCAGGAGGCCACTCCCCTTTCTTCTTAGGTTCCCCCTGCCTCCATCCACCCCACCGAAGTGGCTAGAGCACAACTCCACTGTGTGTAAAACCTCAGTGTTTAGCTCAGCAGAAAGAAGTTCTACAGTCTCCCCCAAAACAGATCTTGTAGCAGAGATGAATTTGAATATGTTGAAACTAAGCTGTTTTGAACTCCTATGAAATCAAGTTCTTGTTAGCTGCAGACAAGTTCCTGATTAAAATGGTCCAGAGGGTGTGTCCCTAGCACACACTGCTTACTCATCTCTCTTGGTGGAAGCGCAGATCCTGGAGGAGAAATGGATTTATTTTATGGTGGATTCGCAGCCACAGAAATTGCTTCATGCAAATGAAGCTAGGCACTGTGACTTCATGAATAAGAAATGAGCTGACGCCTCTTTCCCCCCACAGGCGGTGTCGCACACTGGGAAATTAATTGTGGCATGCTTTGGGTGGCCCTGGCTGGCTCTGTGTGGAGATGCAGCAGACAAAAAAAAAAAAATGCTTTCCTTCACCAGATTGCATAGGAGGCATTTATGTCCTTTTTAGCTTCACTTTGTGTTGTAAGTGACCCATGGGTGGCTCTCCCTTCTCCCAGGAGCTTCTGGGGACTTTTCAGACTGAAGAGTTCATGGCAGAACCCACATGAAACACTGAACCTCACATTGAGAGCATGGCCTTAGGACCCATAATGCCTAGGTTCAAATCCCTGTCTTTCTCCTATCTATGTGACTTTAGACATATTCTTACTCAATCCCTGCCTCGGTTTCCCTACTTATTAATTAGATGCCAGTATAGCATCTACTTTGTCAGGTATTGTGAGCATTGAATATGGCCTCGAACTACTTAGAATAGAGCCCAAGAGCTCTGCTGACCCCTGGAAGAGTCAGATCATGTCACTGTGTAGTTAAAATTAAAATAGGGCTGGGAAGCTCAAGTGATAGAGCACGTTTCTAGCATGGACCAAGGTCTGGGTTCCATCCTCAACACCACACAACATGGGTTTAGTGATATGTCTGCAATGCTGGTCCTCATGAGACGGAGGCAGGAGAATCAGGAATCCAAAGTCATCCTCAGTTACATAGTGAATCTAAGGCAGCCTGGGCTATGTGAAACCCTACTCCATGTCTGCAATAATTAAGACTAATAGTTAGCTCTCTTTGCTGATGATTACAAGTTCTCAAAGTGTTAAAAGGAAGAAAAAGACTAAAACTAAGTCTTGGGTCCCAGACCCACTGCCCAGCTGTCTGGACAAGTCATGTCCTTTGTTTTAATGATTTCCTTGTCAATTGCAAATGGTGACAGTTGCAAGGTTATTACATAAGAAGGAGGCACCCTCAAACTATTGTAGCTTAAAATTGTCACCATTTGGGAGTAGAGAGATAATAGCTTAGTAATGTGTACTGTTCTTACAGAGGACCTGGGTTCCATATCAGTACCCACATTGAGCAACTTATAATTAAAACCCCAGCTCTAGGGGATCTGTTGCCTTCTTCAGGCTTTTGTGGACACCTGTACTCATGCCTCATGCACATACCCACACCACCACCACTACCACCACCACCACCACCACCACACACACACACACACACACACACACACACACACACACACCATTTTATTGTAACTCTCAACCAGGAGTTCAAGCTCAAGCAAGGCTCAGTAAAATGAATGCTAGGCATTGCCTGCAGTCATGAAATTCAGTTGGTGGTAAGCTATGGTGGGCTCACATACATTTTCTTGTGCCCTGATTGTGACATGTAAGATCTGTCAGGGGTTTGATCCTGTTACATAATAGAATCATGGAGCCTACCTGCCAAGGGTCCCAAGCTGTAGAAGAGCAATAAACTGAATGCTCCTTTAAGACAGCTCTAGAAAGATGGAACTCCTGCCCTTGAGAAGATGCAAGCTTCCCGTCTAAGCATTTTAACATCCTAGAGGAATCCCTTCTTTGAAAGGGTCCAAAGTGAAAAGCTGAGCTATGCCATCTGTGGGTTATCCTTACGGGAATGCGTTCTTGAAGTTTTGATTTCTGAGGTGGACCTTTTAGGTTTTATTTTCTTTATCCAAAGGCTGGGAAGGAAGAATGAACAGCAATGCTTTGTGATCAACCAGTCCTGGTGAGGAACTGAGCAGAAACCTGTCTTTACAGGTAGCTCCTCCCTCCAACATGAAAGAAGGGGGGAAGCGAATCAATCTAAGTAACTACTCAGTGTGGAGTAGGCTAAGCATCTTATGCACATGGTCTCATCAGATCTCCAGGCCTGTCTTGAGAGATCATTGATTCTCCATTTTCTTAAATAGGAACCCAAGGTTTGAAAGGGTTAAGTTGCTTGCCCTAGTCTGTAGGTCAAACATGGCAAAGTTCAAGGTTCATATCTGCCTGTCTAGTCTCAAAACTCAGCATCTGGCTGGTCCCCACTCTAGCTCCTCTGCTGGGTATACACTAGGCTAGCTGGGCCTCCTTTGGTTGCAGCTGGTCAAAGCATGTTAGGATAGACTAGGCAACTAGGGACATTCTGTGGAAGGATACTGGGTTAGCGCATAGAGGAACCACTGTTCAGCTGGGCAGAACAGTCACTGAGCTTGGGAACAGAAAGCCAACACCATGCTAGAACTTGCCTCAGACTCTTCCTGTCTACTCCTCTCCATGTGGTGATGGGCCTTTATCATGCTGAAGATAACTTTATATACTTAACAGAAACCATGGCATCACCTGCTCCCAAGATTTCTTAGCCACGCATAAACTGGGTTGAGGGGGAGGTGGTAATAGGAAGACAACAGACTGGATGTCATGAAGTGTACTGGGCTTGAGCCAAGCACAGCAACAGCCTGGGCTGATGAGCAGAGGGTTGGAAGTTGGTCCAGAGCCTTTAAAGAGGTTCTTCAGATTTGCCTCTGATTTACTAGGTGACCTTATCCAAGTGACTGAAGCTGCCTGAGCTTCATTGTCTCCAGCTGAGAGATAAGGCTGACTGTATCTGTCCATCATCGTCCATATTGGGAACAGCATCCATTCCATTAGAGTGCAGAGTCTTGTGCCTCACAGGGAGAGTTCACACATGATTCTGGTGACATTGACATAACTATATTCCTTCAGGGATATCTTAGTGGCTTTTCTCATGGCTCTAACAAAACACATGACAAAAGAAAGTTAAGGAAGAAAGAGTTAATTTTGGCTCAGAGTATAAGAAGGTATATAGTCCACCATGACAGGTGAGGCACAGCCAATGGCAGACACATGAAGGCTGGCCATATTGTATCAGTAAGCAGCAGCCAGGAAGTCGGACTGGGCTGTGGACCCTCGAGTCCCTTCCCAGTGACCAACTTCCTCCAGCAAGGTTCTACCTCCTAGAGGTTCTACAATCTTCCAAAACAGCGCCCCCCAGCTGGGTACCAAGTGTTGAAGCACATGAACCGTGGAAGACCACGGCAGGGAAAGAACATTGAGTTGTGACAATATGGAGCTCTTGATATGGAATATTGAGTGACTTGGCAGAGCTCAGAGGGAGAAGAGAAGAAAAGGTGATATAGCCTAGGAGCAGAGGCATGCATATCCGTGCATTGTCCCTTCTCACCCAGGACCGGCCATGAACTGTGGGGCACACTACAAGGTGGACATGCAAAGCCTCTTGTTCAAACAGCATTCAGAATTTCAAGATGGCACCAGTGAGAACTAAGTCCGGCCTTTCCTAGCACAAAGCCCAGGTGATTACTGGCATAGATCACGTGTGTGCAAGCTGGCCTGGCTCCTCACTGGGCCAGTGTGGGATATTCTCTCTAGGATGCACTCTTCCTTCTTGGCAGCTTTTTACTGAAGTTTTGACACATCCAATGAGGAACAGAAATTTTTTTGAACCCCAGAAACTCATCAACAAGAATTCTATGGATGTATAATATGCAGTTAAGTGTACCTATTGAGCTTGTGTGTATATATAAATGTTTCCTGTTGACTGGAGTCTGTAGTTACTGGAGTGTTGCCATGGAGATTGGCAGGGCCAGCTGTTGTCTCATTTCCCCCCAAAGAATTGTATGCTAATGAAGCTCCCCTGGAGAGTTCTCCAGGGGCAAGACAAGCTATTGAGAAGTCTGCAAACCAACCGCAGGTTGTAGATGCCAAGCTCCTGTTTGCTGTTAATAACATGGTTTTAGGGGATTCCGCTGAGAAGTAGCTAATTAGGGATAGGAATCTAGAGGGAGGCTGCTTCAAGAAAGCAAGGTTGAATCCTCAGTCAGTCACTGAATAGCTGTGTGGTTGAATTCCTGAGTCTGTTTCCTCATTTAGAAATGGGGATTGGTACGTCAGATTCATGGGAGCTTAGGCATGAAGTGTAAGGAAGGCTTGGCTCAGTTTTTAGACCAGGCATGTGGGTATAACAATGTCACGATGCTGCTAATATTAAAGGAATACTCTTGATTAGGCTCATAGGCTTCATCCAGTGCCCTATATGCATATGTATTGGCTCATCTAGTCCTTAGCTCAGCCCACCAGTGAGGACACTGCTGTCCTCATTTTATAAGCAGGACACAGAGAGTTTGAGAGACTTGCCTGAGGTCACCCAGAGAGGAGATGGCAATGAATAAGGCAGTCTGTCTCTGGAGTTCTTAACCATCATGCCCAGAGCTCCTGGGAGGAAGATTAACGGTGACATGGAGGCTAAGACGTACACAGTCTTCGGGTCTTCCCATTGACTCTGGAAGTTCCATCCAAGCTGAAGCTACCAACAGACTCCCCTGACAGAGCACTGGGGGCAGGCTGGAGGGGCAGGGGTTTTAATGGGCAATACTGGTGGGGCTATGCAAGGGCCAGAAGTCACATTAAAACCATCCCACTGACTCCTCTGGAGCTGCAATAACTCGGACCTTTGTCTGATGTGTAGGCTAGATCTACATACAGGATAACTTGGGATGAGGGTCTGTGTGCACAGCCTGACTTGTTTGCTACTCACTGCAGTGGTCCTTCCTCCCAGGACTCTGAGGCTGACCACCGTGATCTCCTGCAAACTAAACAACTGCAAGAAATAAGCACAGGCACAAAACCAGCCCTCTTGCTAATCCTTTGGACTTCCTCAGATATGGTAAGCAGCTTGGGCCTTTGCAAATGTCACCTGGGCTGCACTCCCCACCCGTCACTCTTAGCTCCATGCATCACTAATGAAATTCTCCATCCTTCTGTGTGAGTGCAAACAGTCCTTATTCAAGGAGGTCATCCTGACCACCCCATCCTAGGTGTTAAGCCTGTCTGTTACCAATTTGTACCTAGCTGCTGGTCCAGTCACTTGCTGGGATTTGCATTAACCAATGGTGAGTATAATGATTGGCTCAGATCAGCCTTTTCTCATGAATGTTTTATTCACTCTTGAATCAACAGATGCCTCCAACAACGGCTGGCCGAATCTGTTGAATACATGAGTGAGTGAGTAAGAACCCACCCACTAGGGAATCCAGGCCCTCTGTGGTCATTCCAGCCTCTTCAGTGTTTGGTGGGGGACTGTGGTCCCACTAAGTATTCAGAAGAGCACACATACTCACACACACACACACACACACAGAGAGAGAGAGAGAGAGAGAGAGAGAGAGAGAGAGAGAGAGAGAGAGAGAGAGAGAGCATACCAGGGCAGTGTGGGAAGGATGCAGGGATGCAGGGAAAGGATGGCTAAACAGATACTGTGTCTTGGGGCCAGGATCTCACATGAAGTTCTCAATGACGGGCCTCTGTGTGCATTTGATAACCAAGAAAAACAAGAGTCAGGGTGGACATTAATGCATGCCTGTTCCTTACCATGGGTGTCCCCGATTCTTCTGGCAAATGAGGGTAGAGGCAAGTGGACCAGACAACCCTTAAAGTCACTTCCAACTTGGTCATCCCCTTCCTGAGGCCTGGACTCCTGCTGTTCCTGTGTGCATCTGCATGCCTGACTGCTAGTGCTCAGAATCCTCTTGGACAAGAACTATGTCATTAGCTGAGGCTGCAGGAGCAAGCTCCTAGATGAAGTAGCAGCCCTTGGGGAATGTAAATACCAAGGAATTTGGGCTCAGATGTCCTGTCCCATATATCGGGGGGGGGGGGGGTGCTGCAGCACCTCGCTCAGCCTCTGTGCAGTTCCACAGTAATCAAGAAGGAACTGTATGCAAATGCAGTTTCTAGATGACTGAGCCAGGCTGTTCCCAGGGCTGGTTGGGATATTTATTCAACTCACTGTCACCAGATGCTTTTCCAAGGCAAAGGCAGGGACTGTGATAAATGATAACACGTTCAGCAGCCACGGGCGAGATGGGAGATGATCGGCCGCCCCACCTCCCTTCCCTGGCACTTTGTATTTCATCTGTGATTCCCCCGAAGCCTTGGAATCACTGCTCCTAAAACTCAAAGGCAGAAATGGAATTCTATTCCAGGCACCAGGCAATGGGGTCGCCGACATTCACCGGGGTTGCTTTAATCTTGCCTGAGACATCCAACAAGAAAGAAATGTGGTAAGCTGGGTCCTGCAGGCAGAGAATTACCCTGGGGAATGGGTCCCTGGTCTTTCTCATCTCTGGGTCTCATCCTTCTCCTGAACATTTGCATTCTACAGAAGGAAGAGTGATTTCACTTTTTCAAAAAGAAAAAAAAAAAATGGGTATGCTGTGCTGGGAATGGAGCCCAGGGCTTTGTGTGCATTCGGCAAGCATCCTACCTCTGAGATGTGGTCCGGCTCTCAAGTCTTTAACTTCTGCAGTTGCAATCTGTTGCCTTGAAGAAAGCAGGAGGCTACTTTGTAAGTCTGGGAAATAACAGACTGGGAAGCAGACAAGGGCGAAAGCAGAAAGAAGATGCGCAGCACTGGTTGGTGGCTGGGAAGGTTCCTGGAAAACTGCTCAGGCACGGCAGGACCGGGTCTACGGCTCCAATCCCCCCAGGCACTGCTCAGAGTGTGAACTCATTACTCCCTGGCTACGCAGTGAACTTGTCATTATTTTATGCTTATTTTTAGCATGAGGAAACTGAGGAACAGAGAGACAGTCGAGCCTCGCAGACACCAGTGCCCTTTACCGAAACTTTGTGCCCCTCTATGACAATAGCTAGTAATATTTTTTTAAGGGCACAGCGGCACACACTTATAACTCTAGCACTGAGGAGATGGTAGAAGAATTTCAAGGTCACACTGGATCATACAAGGAATTTGAAGCCAGCCAAGAATCCACATGACACTGTCTCAAAGTAGTAACGATGATATCAGTAGGATTACTCGTGGTAGCTGAAGCATCGCTGCTTATCCGAAGCCCTGTCTCAGGCAGTTCCAGTGCCGTCTTCTTCTCATTATAAACCGTGCAAGGGAAGAAACTGGTGAACAGGAGGGTGGACTGTAGCAACAATGGTGGTATAACAGAGCCAGCCCTTCACTGAGGACAAAACCCACCCACTACTTATCTCAGGGGAGTTCAGGCCTCTGAGAGTGGTGGGGGTGCTACACTCTTTGTGCCCAGCCCAGGGTCAATTGATTGGTTTTGTTGGGAACTGTGGGGAGGGTCACTCCTCTCTGGAGATTTATGGTGGTGTCTCTTCAGCTATGGAGCTAGGCACCCATAGCAAGACATTGAGGCTAGAGCTGAGCAGAGTGAGGGCTTAGGGTCTCTATGGTAGGAAAATGAGCTTTTTCACTGTTTGATGTGCTTAAAAGAGCTGGGATTCTACATAGGTTAGCTGCACATGGCTCTGTGTTGGCAGTGGGTTCACACATCTATCTTGGCTGAGGCCCAGGCAAGGCAAGGAAGAGGACTTTCTGGAGGGGTCTTAGTTTGTACATGAGGAACAGATCCACAAGGATTTAGAGGCTTGTTGAGGTCCCCACAGCAAGGAATTGGCAAAGCCACCCTGACCTTGGCCTCTATGTCTGTGGATACTGTTGGTCTGGAGGTGTCACCAGAGAACAACCAGGACACTGGGGGTGGGGTGAGATTGTTAGAGATAAGGAGTTAGCAATGCTATGGACCTGTGTCCTCCTCCAACTAACTAGGATGCTGAAACCATACTCCAGGAGTGCTGTGAAGGCCCAGCAGGCCAGCCTGCTGAAACAGAAAGATCTGCCAAGGCGCCTAGATTTGGGGAGCAGAGAGGAATAAAGACTTGTGAACACTCAGGGTACAGATTTGGGAGAGCGACAGTAACAAATATATTCTAAAAATTGATCATGGCAATGCCTGCAGACTGAAAATAAAAATAACATTGAATCATATGCCTTACATAGAATGGCCTGAGACTTATGCAACATAAAGCTGATAGTATTGTTGTTAATGCAAGGTGGTCCTAGGAGGACCTCTGGCTGAGCAGTGAGAACCTGGCCCTGCAGCTTTCTAGTCAACAGAGCCTCAGGATGTAGGCGCTGTTTCCTTCTCAACAAGGAATGTTGCTGTTCCTTGACAGCTTCCATCCCCACTTCTGTGCAGGCCTGGCACATGGCACCAGGGGGAAACGCTATCACTAGGGGACCGCTGCCTTCTGTCACTCAGCTCTGGGTTCCCCTATGCTGACTCCCTGGGTCATCCTCACCACAATGGATCCTCTAGAACTGTGAAGTCCCTTCCTAACGTCAAGCCCTGCCATCTGGCCAGATACCAGCCTTTGATTCTGACCCAGGGTGCTTTGCACATTAAGCCCAGACTGAAAAACAAAATCTGGTCCAAAGTCCCCTTGCCAAGTAAGAATGGATATAGCCAGTAACAACATATTCTGGAGTCTGTGGCCAGGACTGTGCACACCACCCTCGGGGGGCTCTGCCGAATGCCTTTTGAACCCCAGCCCAGTCAATGCCATTGTATCACCTGGGCAGATTCCAAGAGAAATAGACAAACTGTTTTCCTCTCCATCCCCAAGTCACTGCGCTCCCTGGAGAGCCCTGTCCCCACAACGTTCTACTGGGAGACAGAGATGGTACCCTTACCAAGGGATGGAGATGGAAGAGTGTCTGGTCTGCTGAGAGGGGTCCAATGGGCTCCAGGGAAAATAGCCTATTCTGCTGTTCATTGTTAGTGAAATCGTAGCTGACAGCTTTCTCCCAAAGAGGAGAAACAACAAGATTCTGAGGCTGGAATGTGCTGTGAGGGGGAAGACACTGGGAAGTGGGTACAGTCGACGCTACAGAGATGTCTCCCCTGAGCAGCCCAGTGGCTGGGTATAGAGAGCAGAAAGAGAAGGAAGGGAAAGAGATAGCATCCAGGCCTACAGAAAGCTACAATCACCAGTTGAGTACCTAGACTCACATCTTACTTTAGGAAGCCTGATCAGTTCAGATGGGGTAACACAGCTCATTTGAATTGACAAACAGCTCCAAGATAGGTGTAAGCAACTCTTATATTTCACCTTTTGCCAGGAGACAAAACGCAAAGTCTGCTGAATCTGCCTGGGTCTCCTGTTTGTCCGTGCTGAAGACAATTAGCCACTTGTGTGCCTTGGAACCAATGGCCCCCACAGTCCTTCATTAGCTGCCACCGAGCTTCTGTCATACTAAGAAGCCCGGTAACTAGATATAGGTGCCAGGAATCCAGAACAGTGCTCCCTACAGTGAGTGGGGACAGCCTGGAGTCCATATAAAGTGAAAAAGTCCCTTCAGTCACCTTGTAATAGGTGACAGCTCTGCTTGAAAATCCAGAGTGCAGAAAGGGCTATAAATAGTTCCACTCACAACTACCACCTGGGTGGGGGCCAAAGAGGTGAGGTACCAGCCCTCGTGGTTTCTGGGGGTGCTTTTTATAGATAGCGCATGTCAAGTGTGCTAATCAGGCACTTTCATCGGAAAGGTGAGACTTGGTTCTGCTGCAGCAAAGACACGGTTGTCATTATCACTGACTTGCTTCGTGACTTTCACGCCTCTTCCCGTTCTGTCCTGTCATCCGTGGTGTTACATCGGAAGGGGTGTTATCCTAACAGAAGAGGCTGAGACCAGAGAGGTTCTTAGAGCCAGTGAAGTGTGTGACAGCCAGAGTCATGTCAGGGTGAACCAGAGAGGGTCTTAGAGCCAGTGAAGTGTGTGACACCTGGAGTCGTGTCAGGAAGTTTATTTATGTGGCGAGCTTGTGCCCCTAGGGAAGGTCTCCTGACTGCTCAGTCAAATCCCAGAGCGGTGGCACCACGTGCTCTCATTGTGTCCTCCACCACAGACTCTCTACAGGTGAGACAAGCTGGCACTCCGGCTCTGAGGAGCAGCACAGGAGCCTTGTGAATAAAAACAGTCACCCATGGGTAAGTTAGTGCACAGTGACACTGGATACAAATGGATACATTACCTAGATCCTTCTTCTCTGATTTGTAACATTGTTTGGGAGGGCTGGGATTTGGTTTTTGTTTTGTTTTATTTTGTCACCAGCTGTGGGTTTAATTATGTGTAAATTGAGATCCTAATTTCTGTTGCTTCAGACTTGATCTCACTTGGAAATAGGAGTATCCCAACTGTAATCATTTAAAACCAGGGCACTTTACAGTGGGGATAGTCCTTACCGACTATGATTGGTGTCCATATGACAAGAAGGTGGAGACTGGCCTTAAACTGCTATAAACCAAGTAGTATCAAGGACAAGGACAGCAGAAGCTAGGACAAGGCAAAGAAGGACCCTCCCAGTACCTCCGAGTGGCCACCTTAGCTTTAGACTGCTGGCCTCTCGAATTTATAGCCACCCACGGCTGCTTTTAGCAGATCTCCCAAGTCTAGGCCTCAAAAGGCCCTAAGCTCTGTCATCCCACCAAGAAGATGACAGCATGGTCAGAGTTCACCTTCCCTGTGGCTGAGGGATACCACTCACTCCCCCTCATCTTTGGGACTTTGTGTCACGCTTTGGGGCTTTGAGACTCAGTTCTGGATGTCCCACCTCATAGGGAGTCAAAGAGCAAAGAGGGTTCTGAGTAGCAGGCTGGGCTACCAGACAAATTCCTGTCTCCCAGGCTGGTTCTCCGCATAAACCTGATCCAGGCTTTAGGGAAACCTCTTGTCTCCAGCAGCTATCTATCCCTCCTGTGAGGGATCGGCTCCCATAGCAGATTAGCCTCTAGAGTACGTCATTCATCGTCCATCCCGGTTCCTTTCCCTCCGTACAGCTAATGTTCTGTGACGGAGCATCCCATGCTGGGTGCTGAAGATGCACAGGGAGTAAAAAGCAAAGCATCCCTGCTCTCCAAAGGGCTTAGAGAGCTCACTCGGGCTGCCAGGGAAGCCAGGCAAAGAGTAACACAGAGGGTGTTAAGTGCTCTGAGAGGGGACACAGTTACTAGGGGCCTCGGGTAAGCTGGCAGAATGCAAGCTCACACACATGCCAGGGGGCACTGCACACAGGCTCACCCTAAGCCTTGGGAGGAAGCCTACTATCACCCCCACATGGCTAAGGCCGGAGAAAGAACAGCCTCTCCCCCAAACCTGCAAGGCTCTGAGGAGAGCTACGCAGTAGGGATCTACCCAGATCCCCTACACCAACACTGCCCTACCTTCTGACCTACCTACTACTCCTGTGCTAGGGACTCACAGCAGTGACTTATCTCAACCTCTCACACCCCCTGCCCAACTGCTCTTCACGCCCCCACCACTCTCCAGCCTGTCACCCCAGGCCGGTGACTTCACCTCTGTGATGCAGGGCTAGTCTTGGGATGCTCCCCTGACCAAAGCTCCCCTGAGCTTTCTGATCAATCCCCATGGTTCTGGTCCACATTGGAGCACACCAGCATGCCTTTTAGCTCCTGGTCTGTCTTAGAGTTGTGTGTGTGTGTGTGTGTGTGTGTGTGTGTGTGTGATGAATGTCTGTGGTTGTGGCAGATGCCCTTCCCCACACTCAGTTGGGCATTCCCTTCACAGAAGTTATTAATCTTGTAAGTAGCTCATTTGTTTGCTCTTCAACAAATATTTAGCGATTTAACATTCCTCTCCTGACAAATGGTACATCTAATGAAATCTGAAGTCACGCCTGACTTATCCACCTGTGTACTTTTCACAAGAAACAGGAGAATAGGTACTGTTTCAAGCATCACAATGCCAATGGGCTGGCTGTTTGCACTCCACACCACATTAACACATTCAGATCCTAACCCCTAATCCTGTTCCAAGGTGATGAGGCAATGAAAAGGGACTCTACAAAACTCTCCCATTCCCCATCTGTCCCTTGAGAATTCAGTAAGAGATCTCTCTGCAAGGCAGTCCCAAAACCTGCCAGTGCCAGCACCCTGCTCTGAGACTTCAGTCTCTAGAATTGTGGGAATAATGCCAGCATCCAAGAGAGGTTCCCATGGCTGGTCCTATAGTGCAGACCATCATCAGCCCAGCCTGCAGATGCTCCATGTGCCCCTTCCTATCTTCTACCAGCAGAATATAGTAGTCCTGGTCGTGGGGCTGCTCCCTGTGCTGCCCACTATACTGCCTCCTGACATTCAGTGTCTCCCCCTTCTCTCCTTCCCATTCCTTTATGGCCCCTCCCCTATTCCACTTTTCCCTACAGACCATGTGGCATTCCTTGGAGAGGGCATGAGCTAGCCAGTAATATCAAATACAAAGGTATCCCAAGAAAGCAGAGCAGGAAAATGCCTCCTCCCCGGCAGGACCAGGGACATGTCCCCAGGTGCTCTGGGTACCAGGTGCTTGGCTGCTTCCCATCCCAAGCTGGTGCTGGCAGGAGACAGAGGTGTGGGTCTCCAGGGAGCAGAGACTGCCGCTGCCGAGTTTCATTAATCATCTGCTAATTGTGGCAAATGGGATTTTACAGTTCCCCAGGCCCTCCCCATGAGCTATGGCTGTACCTCAGGGGCAGAGGCGGGGAATTGCAGGTCAGCCACAGGAATCCCTTCAAGACCCCCTGGCTTGCGCAGAATGCTCTCTATGTGACTCTTGGAAGGAGGGGTGGAATCCTTGCCTTTCTTTCTGCCAGGCCCTAGTCACATCCTCAGTGTAAGTCAATCACACTGCTTGTCAGCAAGCCCGTGGCCAAAAGGGTGACTGGGTGACTCAACTGACTCTCTAAGTGGCACATAATCCCTTCTGAAGGTTTGCTGCTCAGGACCCAGCCTAGGTTACCAAGCCTCATAGACCAAAGCCCTGAATCTACTGAAAAGGAGGAGTTGCTTGCTAGCTGTGGCCGCTTGGTCTCTGGGTCTCTACTTCCTCACCTGTCATGTTTGAGAATATTATATTCCCCTCTCTGGGAAACAGAATACTGAAACTAAACTGCATCCATCCCAGCGTGCCTGGCTGAGGATGCTTTTCAGCATCCATTCCTAAGGGTTTCCTCACCCGCCTAGCTCTCCTCCACCCTTGCTTTTCATGTGATGGTGGGCACAGCTTTACTTAGAACAATGAGAACATGGCTGGGCTCCATACTTTGCTCTGCTCTCTACCACACCCTGCAGGCAGGCCCTCCAGATTGAGTAAGGGCAGGGACCAGGGATAGAAATCTCCTATCTGAAGGCGTCCTAGCAACGATGCAAACCTGGGGCTGTTCTGCCCAGCCTTGTGCTTAGGGGTCAGCTCAAGTATTCCTTTCTCTTTGTCCACTACCATCTGGTCGTTTTGATCAAGAGCCCCAGCCAACTGTCACCTCTCTCACCCCTGTTATATAAGGCACAGTGAGGCAGGGATAAAGCTGGGATTTCAGTGTTTGTAAAGTACCCTCCTCACTGAATGGTTTGGATAACCACGCTCTCTCTTGGGCCCCAGTTCCCTAGTCTGGTGAGTGAGGTCTCCTTCACAGAACAGTCTCAGAGTGTCCTGGGACTTGGGAACATGCAGGATCCTCAGTTCAAGTGGACAGTACAATCCAGACACAGTCACGCAGCGGCCCAGGGAGGCTACAGGTAATGCTATAGCAGACTCTCACAAAGGCCTGCCTCTCCCTCTGCAGTCTCCATACCCACGCCTCACCCTTGCAATAAAGTGAGAACTGGTCCAGAGTGCTCCTGTTTCTTTGATTAAAGGAGTGTGGCCTCCAGAGGCTTCTAATTGGCTGATGAATGATGGAGAGAATGCGGCTTCTTTCTCATGAAGCTGACAGGGTTCATCAGGAAGGGGACATCCACAGTGCTGACGCCAGCTTCTTGCCTTCCTCACAGCTGGGGTGTCCCTAGCTATCCAGGCCCTGTCAGGAACCCCTGAGACCCCCAGCTTCTCACAGTGTATGCCTGGCCTCTGACAGACACTGTCAGCCATTCACAACCACAGCCATTGATTTTAGGCAGAGAATACCTTCTGTTTCCTTAAGGCAGTTTCCCTGAATCGGAGAAAAATTATGAAACATCTGATGAGGGAGTTGTGTGTTGTTGTGGTTTTGTTTTGTTTTTTGAAGACAGGAGAGTGATGATCTGCATGCTACTTCATGATAATCCCCTAATGGTGACAAGATCAGGGTCACAGCTGACCAAGGTGGTGCATGCTTTCAATGCCAGCATCCAAGAGGCTGAGGCAAGAAGAGGACCGCCATGGGTGACACATAATGAGTACCAGGCCAGCCAGAGTAAAAATAGAGATTGGCTGTCTTCTGGCTACTTAACCATATCCATGTAAATGAATTCAACCAACCCACCCCTGGGGTCTCACTGTTTACCGTCCGGGTGTGCATTTATTCTTACTGTCTTTTATGAATGTAACGCTCCTTGCAGAAAGATGTTAGAATGCAGTTTTCGTGAGAAAAACTGAAGCCTGGGAAGGTCAGCCCCTTGTCCACAGGTTTTTGGGCTCCAAAGCCTATTGGACCTGTGTCACTCTGTAGGCTGTCACCCTGAGCTTGAGGTAGAGACAACCTTAAAGTGCTGTCCACTGTCCCCTATGAACTAATACACCCTCTCAAACACAAAGGTAACAGTGGCCAAGTCACACCCAGGCCACAGTCCTCCTTGAGCCCACACACACTTCTGACCAGTGGAAACCACCTCATGCCTGCCCTCCAGTGCTTTCAGACATCCTCCTTTCTCACACGGGCTCAGGCTGTTCCCGCTACCAGGAAGGAAGCAGCCTCCTGTGATGTGAGAGCCACGCATGGGGTCTGAGTCAGGCTCACACGGATCTGTATCTGAGCTCTGCCCTTCCTCACCTCTTGAACTGCTAAAGTTCCCTTCCCCAGAAAATGGAGACATGCCAGGACCTTGTTGCTTGATGAGTCAGAACTCTGGCCCTGCCCTGTCTCCACCTGAAACCAGTCTTCTCTGACTCAGTGGTTAACACATCCACCACACTTGGAGCCACCTCCCATGTCCCTTCCTCTCAAGACCCGTAAGGGCGAAGGCCCCACACTGACCTAATGCTAGATTGTATGTTTGGCAAAGCTTAGACACGGTCTATGGAACAATTTTTCTTCAGGGCTCCAATCCTCACCTGCTTCCTCCTGTAGCATCCTAACTCTCTGCATCCATGTCTCCCTGCTTCATTCTCAGCCTACCATATTCACCTCCCTGGGCCCTGCAGCAGTCTATGTTCTCTCTGTCTGGATCCCTCTGCCATACCACTATGTTCTGATCTTCTCCTGGAGAGCTTCTACACTTCATATAGTTTAACATGTAACTCAGGCCTCCTGTGCTCCCTAAGAAAGTTTGTAGACACCCCAGGCCGACCAGATCCCTACCTCCATGTTTGCATAGTCTCAAGACTGCCTTCTTGCCCAGACCCCACCACATAGTACTTACTGTCTTTGCCTACCTATCTACCTCTCCTGTTTGGCTGTGACCCCAAGGACTGGGCCACCTCTAAGTGGAGACTTTCTTGGCTCTTTGGAGCATCTGCCCATTAGGACAAGCACCTTCTGTGAACAGGGTGTGTGTTGGCTACTGTTACCTATGTGGTCCAGACAGTGTGTTAGTTTGTAAGGGGACAACGCTTCAAGGCTGTGTCTACATTTATATGTACATTTTCTGCTTCAAGTTCAAACCTTGTTCATCAGCACAGCAATTAAAGGCAGCGCCAAATGACAGATGGCCCGGCACTGAGCCTGAACCTTGGCTCCACAGCAGGCCTGGAGTAGGGCAGACATGTCTGGCATGGTAGATGCTTTCATTGATCTAGAGTCCATCTCTAAGGGTGCTGCTGTGGAGCCAGCAGGATGACATCAGTGCCAGCAGTGGGGGTTGGGCCTAAAAGGGCCCATGTCACAGTCCCCTAGGATGACTGGGCAAAGTAGACCATCTCTATTCTAATATGGAGACTTTTTGTTTTATGTTGTGTTATAATAGTTAATTTAATTTTATCTGAAATTTATGGTAGGAGGTTCCAGAATCCTACCTTCCAAGTTTCTTCAACATTAAGAATACCCCCACCCTCAGACAACAGCATCCTGACAGTTCCACAGACAGTTCTGGATTTTCATAGTTATTACTCAAAATCGTCATGTCTAGGTTCTTGGGCATCATTTAGCAGGCAATTAAGATATTAGTGTCTGGCATTATGTAAGAACAGTGTTGGTTGACATGATTCTATGTAAAAGACTACAGTGATACCTTCCCTACTTCCTGTTCGCCCCTCCCCGCTTCCTATTAGCCTCTCCCAATTTCATGTTAGCCCTTCCCCGTTTCATGTTAGCCCCTCTCCATTTCCTGTTAGCCCCTCCCCGTTTCATGCGAGCCCCTCCCCCACTTCCTGTTAGCCCCTGGTGTGAACAGACTGGCTGGGTATTACTCTGTGAATGATACTGGCTTCTCCATAAAAGAAATACCAAGTTAGCATCCATATCGATGCCTAGGCCATAAATTTAAGGCAACATACAGTGCACAGCACCAGCATGGACGCCACAGTTTTAAGTCCACCAGTGCTAGATCTTAACTTGGCCACAGTGGGAACCCCAGAGGGTCAGTGGACAAGCAGCCAAGATGAAGCCTCATGGTGACCTCCAGTGGCTTCTTTTCCTCTGAATGTTTCAGATCATCCAAAATGTTTCAGATCATCAATTCCTCTGCCATGTTCCCACCACAGCCATTCTAGCATATATTCTCTCAGAGAGTTGGGGCCCGATCCCTTCTCAGCTATCTACATCTCCATCCAAGTGAAACAGAAGAGAGAGGTGCAGCCCAGGAAGGTGAGTCCTGCTGTCTGTTGTTAGTGATGTGGAAATTATACATCTTGTTTAAGGAGGCACTGACACATCTATGTACACAGGGAACCAGGCTGGGAAGTGTGAGGCAGCCTCTGTGAGGACCATCACATCAGTGGCACTTCTTTTTTTTTTTTTTTAATATTTTTTATTATTACGTATTTTCCTCAATTACATTTAGAATGCTATCCCAAAAGTCCCCCATACCCTCCCCCCCACTTCCCTACCCTCCCATCCCCATTTTTTGGCCCTGGCATTCCCCTGTACTGGGGCATATAAAGTTTGTGTGTCCAATGGGCCTCTCTTTCCAGTGATGGCCGACTAGGCCATCTTTTGATACATATGCAGCTAGAGTCAAGAGCTCCGGGGTACTGGTTAGTTCATAATGTTGTTCCACCTGTAGGGTTGCAGATCTCTTTAGCTCCTTGGATATTTTCTCTAGCTCCTCCATTGGGGGCCCTGTGATCCATCCAATAGCTGACTGTGAGCATCCACTTCTGTGTTTGCTAGGCCCCTGCCTAGTCGCACAAGAGATAGCTATATCAGGGTCCTTTCAGCCAACGCTTGCTAGTGTATGCAATGGTGTCATCGTTTGGAGGCTAATTATGGGTGGCACTTCTGAGGCGGCAGACAGACTAAGAAGAGGGCCTTGCTTCCTTGAAATTAGTGGCTTTGGAGATCTCCATGCCATCAGGGAAAAGCCTGCTCTCACCTGCTCTTCTCATCCAGCAATGGACAGGGAAGGATTCCGTGGGATCAGCCCTGCCCTGCCCTGCCCTGCCCTGCCCTGCCCTGCCCTTGCCCTTGCCCTTGCCTGAAGATGTCTGCTTCTTCTCCCTTGCTGAAACATAGCCCTAGCATGCATCTGAAGACCTTCTGAGGCTGCTATTGGGAGGTCAATGGTACAGAAAGTATATTCTTGGACCTTGTGAGCAGCTGAGCACTAGAGGACATAAGGAAATGCTAGGTGAAGACCTGAGAGCTAGCACCAGTTTTCTGTTGTTTACATCCCTGCCTTGCCAACAGGTAAGAGGGAGTAGTGGACCTGAGAAAGAGCATTCATTCTCTCCCAGCATCCTGATGACAGTGTCCATGCATGACCCTGGTCCCACCCTGTCCCCATGGAATATATGTCCTCTCTGTCTTTGATTACCCTGTGACCGTAATAGCTGAAGGAGAATTTAGACATCCATTCTCCTCTTGGGAAATAAAACCATGATCAAGCTTCACGAAGACTCAGGCATGACTGCTTGTCCCTCTCCCAAGACAGCTGTCACTGAAACATGCAGATGACAGGGGCTTCAGTGGGAGATGTCCCCTTGGGAACCCATCACCTGAATGCGACTCCCTCTCCCAGTACTGGCAAACACACACATAGCCTTCCAATCCTTACTACAAATATAGAGTCCCCATTTTTATGTGTAAAACTTAAGACTATTCTACTAATATGATCTGTTCAGGCATAAAGTAAATTTATTTTTTCAAACAAGAAAAGCATGTTCTGTTTCCGATGAGTTCAGCGATGTTTCCATTTCTAGAGTTCATATTACAGACTCAGTAGCCTCATCAAGATGGTCGAGAAGGGTTTTTAGGCTTTTTTTTTTTTAATCAAATTTTGGACTATTTGCATGTGCACAGTGAGATCTCTGAAGAGTAAGACCCAAAATTAATTCATATTTCAAAAAGACATTATATACATAGTCTTGGGTAATCCTATATAGTGTTTTTAATAATTTGTATATGAAACAAAGTTTCACGGTGTGGACTCTTGTACAGTGTCATGTAGATGCTCAGACCATCTCAGACCTGGGAGCAATTCAGATGTCAGTTTTGGATTGAGAATGCTCAGCCTCTATTCCAAATTCTACCACTGTCAGGCATACCAGCCACCATTATAACTGAGACCAGTTACCCGACAAGCAGCAACTTAGGGCAAATCTTGGTTCCCAGTTTGAGAGGATTTATGGGAAGAAAGCATGCTGGCTGCTGGTGGGAGTGTGAGAGTGCTTGTCCGGGAAGCAGAGGCAGGTGAATGCTGGTGCCCAGATGGCTTTCTCCCTTTTCTCTTTCTATTCAGAAGGAGGCCCCAGCCCATTCACTGGGGGAGTGGGGTCTTCCCCTCTCAGTTAACTGTTTCAGAAAATGATACCATCAATATGTCCAAAGGCAAGGCTCACCAATGCCCTAGACATTTCCTAACTCAATGTTGGCAATCAAAACCAAGCAGTCTAGATCAGAGGGACGGCTTAGCATGTGAAGGTGCTCGCTGCCAAGCCTGCTGGCCTGAGTTTGATCTGGGGGACCCACACAATGGAAGGAGAGGACTGACTCCTCTGCCCTTCACACGGTGGCACCCCCTGCTGTCATGCTCACTCTTAGTAGTGAACATTCTTTCTACAAACTAGGTAACGTCCTTAGATCTACAAATATGAATACACCTTCCATTCACTGATCCACAAAACATCACAGTGCTCCTTCTCAGATGAGCTGAGTCCTTTGCCCCATGTCCTTTAGCAAGCTAGTGAGGAACCAGTGTGTGATCTTGTATGTCTTCAGAGCCTAAATTCACAGCCTGTGACACATCCTGGTCTCCAGATCGGGAGGGGGCATGGGAAAGGGGGGGGGGGTAAGACTCAGGTCAGCGTCTCCTGATCACACGTTCTCATCTGGGTAATGAGATGGGGCTCCTTCTGTACTGCTGCTGTAACAGCTAGGGGAGAGTGAGGAGAGCTGGGCCACACTGGAGACAGGACCTTCCTGTAACTCCCCACCCCCCACTCTGAGTGACATTTACTCTGTTACCACTCTGTCCTCTCTGCGCAGATGCTTTTTCTCCTTGGAGGAGGTGCATTTCTGTCTTAGGACATTTTACCTGCCAGGCCCTCACCTATGTGGCTGTCCTCATTCTATCTGGGACTCTTATTCACAGGATGCCAGCTATGGGTTCCTTTGCTTGCATGTCCAGTGACTCCCCATTGTGCTTCTGTTTGTGGGGGGAGGGGGAATGAGTCGTGGCTAGGTATCGCCTTCATTTGTTTGCCTGTTTGATTCTTGATCAACTCCCTGACTCAAGTACATGTCCCCTGGGAGCAGAAACTCAGTCTAGCCATGCCTTGCTTTACCTAAGAGTGCTGTGTGTGGCTAACTGTTGGTCAAGTGACTTGGGTGATCTTTAAGTCCCCACTTCAGGTCAGGCACTATGTGAAGAGAAAACAATGTTGAGGTGAAAGGTACAGCCCATGCATCCTAAAAGCTTGATGCCTCATAGGGGTGGAGGCAAGGCAGGACATAGGACAAAGAAGACAAGGGATTGAGAGATGGGAACAAGGAAGGAAGGGTTCAGAGAGAGCTCAGTATGGGGTGAGAGGTGAGGGACAAATGTACAGAATAGCATCTGATGTCAAGCATCTGATGAAGCATGGATAAATATGGGGATTGTATATGGTGTCAGGCCTTGGGAAAGGCCCAAGGGGACAAAGCTCAGGGCTGCAGGGGTTCAGAAACAACTGTCTGGAGCCCAGGAAGTGAGAGTGGAGTAGAAGAGGCCAGCTTTCAGAGAACTGCCCCATAGCAGGAACCTAGATCTCATTCCTTACAGGAAAGAAGCCATGAAGACAGACCACACTGATAGCTGAGAAGTTCCCTCCAAAGAGACTCTCAGGCAAGCATCCAATGCCTACTCTGCTACTTCTTCTCTTTTAAAGATTTGCTTGTTTATTTATTTTATGTGTATGAGTGTTTTCCTGCATATATGTCTGAAATTATGAGCTTGCAGTGCCCATGGAGGGCAGAAGTGGGTTGGCTCCTCAAGAACTGGAGGATCCTGTGACCATAGCCATGAGCTAGATTCTGGAAGCTGAAAGCTAAGATTATTCTATATTCTCAGGTTGGTGCTATTGGACTTTGGTGAGATGATAAGAGAGCCAGGAGCCAGTCTTAGAAATCCCCAAGTGACTAGCAAATGTCTTCAACTTTATCATAAGCACACAGGAGGGCATGGCCTTGGGCACACAGATCTTTGCCTTTGTCAAGAGTTTTAATAGGCCCAAAGTATAGTTGGAGTTAATGATAGTTACGAGCTGCCACGTGGATGCTGGGAACTGAACCTGGGTCCTCTGGAAGAACAGCCAGTGCTTTTATCCACCGAGCCATCTCTCCTGCCCCTTCACTCTGCTTCTTTTCCACCACAAAATCGGCCCAGGAATTCTATGTCTGTGAGCCCATTTCCTCAATTTGGAAGTAGGTAAACCTTTGCTAATGAATGTTGAGTAATTATGGCTTCTGTCATTGGTGTGATTTACACAGAACCAGCAGAGGATGTGGGAGAAGCTTGATTGGAGCTAGACCCTTTAGTCATGCTGTGGACCATGACTTGACAGTGGCCATGGGGTCAGCAGGTAAGAAAAGGCAAAGAGCTAGAAAACCGTTGGAATAGTGACGAAAACTCAGACTCAGAGCCTCTATGGTAGAAACCTGATTAAAAGAGGCACAGGGGTACTTTACCCATAAAGACTAAGGGGACAGAGGTCAGAGGAGCCCCAGGTCTGCTAGGGGATAGTAACTCAGGTTCAGACTAAGGGGAGTGAGTCACAGACTAGCCTAGCATGGGTTCCGCTGTCAGCTCAGTTGCTTCTGCACCTTTGGAAGTTGGAGCCAGCTCTGCATCTCAGGCAGCTCCCGTGCTGGGAAGGAGTGTCCCGTCATTACTGAGTGATGCATTTTTAATTAAAATGGAAACCATTGGAGCATTCCGTAAAGTTTTACTTGGGGAATTTGCCTTCTTGCAGGCTCTGCCTTAATTAGCATTCTATTTATCCCTTATTAATAAATGATATCCAAGCAGTTCCTTCTGCCTCTTTTGATCTCAGGGTCTCATCATTCATGAGCCAAACTCCGTCCCTCGTTGACAGTCAGGGATCAGTGGGCCCAAGCAGATCTGACTTGGGGTTTGAGAATTAGGGTTCTCAGAAAATACCATCAACATGAAGACATTTTTCTGGCTACCCATGTCCAGCAGCTATCATGTGTGCCTCTGAGGTTGAGGGTGGCACCTTTAGAAAACACACCTTTTTTGATTAAGCCTCTAAACTGGGCAGATAGACCCAAGAAAGTGGCCCCAGTTGTTCAGTCTGGACCCACCTCCAGGAGGTAGATGCCAAGGAACTTAAGCACCTGCTGATCTTTGACCCAAAGTCAAGAAAGCTCAGTACCTCTATGAGGATCACAAAGCCAGGCAGTAAGTGCTGGAGAACCACGGGAAGCTGGCCTGTTGTGTTTCGTGTCTTACATTAAGGGCTCATGGGCACAGTCCTGATCAATGTTCTAAGCCAGCTAACAAGGTTAAAATAGTTTCCCTCCAGCCCCCCCAGAAGACAAAACCAGCTGTGGTAAAATTCATCAGCCTTCTTACAGTTCTCCAGCTGTTAAAGAGGCAGATCTGATAATTAAGGCTGAGACTGTGGACTTCAAGGCCCTCGGTTCCATTGGCTGAATGTATTCAAACTGCACTGTCCCAGTTTGAACCCTATTGCCCTACGTCTAAAACATATTTGGAGGCAACATCAGGTCCTTTCTGCCCAGAGTGTGTGTACTGAGGACCAGCAGCACCAACCCATGGGTATATATTAAAATGCAGAACCCAGATCCCACTACAGACTCATGAATCAGACCCTACATTTGGACAAGGTCCCAGGATGTGCCAACACTCACTAAGGCTTGCAAAACAAACTGGAGATCTGGGTTTGGGTAAGTACCTGCTAGCACATGCCTTAGCAGAGTACAAGGTGCAGATGAGCCCTGTGACCTTAGCCATGAGCTAGATTCTGGAAGCTGAAAGCTAAGATTATTCTATATTCTCAGGTTGGTGCTATTGGACTTTGGTGAGATGATAAGAGAGCCAGGAGCCAGTCTTAGAATCCCCAAGTGACTAGCAAATGTCTTCAACTTTATCATAAGCACACAGGAGGGCACGGCCTTGGGCACACAGATTTTTGTTTTTGTCAAGAGTTATAATAGGGCCAAAGTGTAGTTGGTTATTTAGGACAGTGGTGGGTTGGACTGGCAATCACACATGTCTTTGATTAATAAAAACAAAGCTAGGCACTAATTACCTCTCAGACACTGGACTTATTTATGACAATTCCTTTCAGATTGTGAGGTTCATGGGATAAAGGAGATTATAAAACAGGCCATGACAAGCGGCACACAAATGTCTATAACTGCAGCCCTAAGCTTCTGAAAGGATTCTGACACCATTGTCTGGGTTGGACCTGAATGCATATGTACACACACACACAGAGGCACATATACATGAATAAAAATAACATGAAAGTAAAGGGTCTCTGATTGTCTGGAATGGCTCCTGATCTCAGAGAGTGAGGAAGGGAGGGAGGGAGGGAATGAGGAAAGGAAGGAAGAGAAAGAAAGCGGTCCAGAAATCATTAGAAGCAGCTGATGCCCCATATGGTGTTTCCTGCAGCCCTGTGGTCACAGCAGCATCAACTGACAAGGATGATGTTGATGACAGTAGCTAGCAGAATAAGCTGCCCACTCTGTGTGGTCTAAACTGGCCTATGCCACCTGCCAAGGATGGCCTGTCACTATCATGCCCTCTGAACTGAGGAAAAATGAAAAGCCCTGTCCTCAGCTTCCTGCTTAAAGAGCAGCAGAGGCTGAGTACCCAGCCAAGGCTCTCAAGCCCCTTCCTTTACACATCTCCATGCGCACCTGCTACCCAGATCCTGTTCACGGTCCTGCTGAAGCTGCTCATACATTTGGCTGAGCCATTATAGTGCCAGAATCTGGGGCTAGCTAACTCGCAGCAGCCACTAAGTGTCTCTTCTTGATGTTTGGTGAAATTGAGATGGGGCAGCCTTAACTGTATCTAGGCTGGCTGTCCTTAGTGCTGAGCACAGATCACAGGTACAGCCAACGTGCATGTGTGTGTGTGTGTGTGTGTGTGTGTGTGTGTGTGTGTGGCTTGCTAACTTCATTCCTCAGGCAACTTGGGATCACTTGTTTAGACTAGATTGGCAGGGTCTGAGGGCTGATCAGTAAGCTCTGGATCTATGTCTGGCTCCTCCCACTCTGGGATTACAGGTGTGTACCACCATGCCAGCTGTGTACATGTGTGCTGAGTATCACGCGATTTTGGATTACAAGTGTGTACCACCATGCCAGCTTTGTACATATGTGGAAAGCATCATGTATTTTTTTTTAAGTTAAATTCCATTAATGCTTAAACTCTAGAATCAATGACTTTATCCCAACATTTAGAACTAAGTTTGACATACTGTGGTGTTTAATAATAAATGCTTGCTGGATCACTTGGGATATATAATGAGGGCCTGTCTGAAGAAAAGCAAAAATTCATAAATAAGCAAATTAATGAGTATATAAACATGAATAAATATAGAAATCAAGAGCCCTGTGTCACTTTCATCCCTTCCCCTATGTCTTGTTGAGTCTGTGATGTCCAGGTAGCCTTTACTCTCTAATGTCACAGAATGTTTATTCCTTTGGCCTGAGTCTCCTTGAGGTCTAGTAGAGCCCTGGTCTGCAATCTAGGCATGCACAGTTATGTGCATGGGGTGTGTATTTAAAACAAGAAATCAGCTTCCAGATACTCAGGTTAGTTTTCTACTCTTCCAAAATTGATCTCACCAAGATCTACTCAAGAAGGGCTCCCAGCGAAGCCTTCTCCCACTTGACAGAAAGTAGACCCCTCCTTCACCCTGAACCTTACTGGATGATTTGCTGAGGAGTTTCAAATTGCCATGGTGCCAAAGGACAAAAAAAAAAAAAAAAAAAAACAAAAAAACAAAAAAAAAAAAACAAAACAAAACAACCCACTGGTGGGTGAGCATTGTCGCTAAGCTAGGGAACCTGAGATACACGGAACTTCCAAGTTTCACCTGGTGTGATTTCCAGTCACAGGCAAGATGATTGAGTCCTCTGGCTTGTGTTGGGGGCTCAAAGACTGGCCTAAAGGGGCTGGAGAGATGGCTCAGGGATTAAGAGCATTGACTTCTCTTCCAGAAGTCCTGAGTTCAGTTCCCAGTAACTACATGGTGGCTCACAGTCATCTGTAATGGGATCTAATGCCCTCTTCTGGTGTGTCTGAAGACAGCTACAGTGTATTTGTACACATAAAATAAATAATTCTTAAAAAAAAAAAAAAAGACTGGTCTAGAGGAAACAGTACAGGTAGGGAATGCTAATTCACCTCACGGTTTCTGGAACATTTTCAGTACTATCCTCTTGTTTTGTTTTCAAGCCACATTGGACAAAATCTATTCTTTTTCCAGTTTAGTGTCCTTTACTCAATTAAGTTGGTTCACACGTTCTTCTCTCCAGTTATATCATAAGATCTAACTGTATTTAATCTTTATTTTCTTTCATTTTATAAACTGTGTGCTCATTTCTACAGTCTCTTGACATAAACTTTCTGCACACATCTGGCGACAACTTCTAGCTACTGAGCTTAAAAGATGCTTAGAGTTCAAACTTTTTTTTTTCCTAATCGTTCTTCTTTGGGGGAAGGGAGCAAAGGGATTGAAGCCCACGGAGACATGCAGCCATGTGGAAAGCCATTATCCGCTGCCATTTTGATTCAAGATCAAATGTCACGGGAATTGGAAGCCTTTTCAGTGTGTCTGAACGTGATGCAGTCGGGGTCCTCCCTGACAAGTTATCAACAAGCAGACAGGCTACACACACTCAGGCCCCAATGGTTCTCTTGAAAGCGGTCTCCCTGTGTTCTGCTGATAATCAACCCACTGGCCATATTGAGGCAGCCACCTCCAAGGGGGACCCACTGTTCCTCTCCTGATAGGAGCGCATAATCCCATCAGTGTCAATGGAAGGTACGTGCCCGCTTCACTAGAGACAATAGGGCAACACAAGGGACACTTGTTCCCAGCAACTGAGGGGGTAAATGTGATTGGCTATTCCCAGCCACCATCTATAAAGGGCCTTGCTGAGCCCTTCAAGCCGTTTCTTTGTCAGGCTGCAGACTGGGGGACTCAGTCTGCCTTCCTCTACAGTATGGCTGCCACCCACCTTCCCTGAGCAGAATGCTCACGAAGTCCCACCAGGACTGGCCTCTCAACCCCTTGCTTCTTCTAGAGATGAGACCTAGGACCTATGTCCCAAAACTGTGACCTGAGTTTCCATGGCAGGGGAGCAACCAAATCCTTCATTCTTCACAAAGAACTCACAGTGGTGCCAGCAATAGAGATTATAATCATTTACTGTGCACTGGGCTTTCTGCACACTTAATTTTTTTTTAATACACTGTGCACTCAGCCCCAAAGTCTCCAAGCAGTTCTGTGCAGCCACTATAGTCACCCCCATGAAGTAAGACAAGACTAATTGAACAGTGGATAATACAGAGCTGCAGAATCTGGACACCAGGAGGCAGACACATAGGGTATCAGAGCTAAGTCCTCCTCGGGGCCTGACAGCAGCATAGAATGCTACCTTCTCTCACCTACTGTACCATGTTCTATACCTAAAATGTGACTAGAGTTTCCATAGCATGGGCAAAGCCTGTGTGTGTGTGTGTGTGTGTGTGTGTGTGTGTGTGTGTGTATTATTGCCCAAGGGTGAGGCTAAAATGCAGGGGTAGGAGTGTGAATATAGACTTGGGTATCAGCCATGTGGCCCATCTTTGGGGAATACAGGGAAGTTGATGCCAGGTTTCTCTTGGCAATCTGGATGTCTTTGGGGCTATCTATAGCAGCAGCAGGCTGAAGGCAGGACTCCTCTGTGCCCTTGGGCTCCTTCCCTGCTGAGAGATGGTCTCACAGCTGTGGCCCCAGATCTCCTTGTCCCACCGGAGAGAGGTCTGAGGCCTCAGGCTTCAGGCTGAATGCAAGGCCCATTCTGACATGGGACATGCTAAAATGACATGTCATGGGGATTTGTGGGCCTCCCTGGAGCGATTTCCTCCAGGGGGTCATTTTATTTAGTTCCAATTGGACTCTGTGATTGGTCTCATCCCTGGACCAGCTGGTGTCCAGGCTCCATATGGCAGGGGCTAGGAAAATGCCATGTTCCAATTGAAATATACTCTGCCTTCCTGTGGGCCACTCTGTAATTGCCTCTGGCTGAAAGAGGGCTTTGCTTTTTAAAATGAAGCTAGGAAGTAATTTCTCCACTTTGGGTTTGCCATAGTGATGGGTCCATGTCTTCCCCATTAATTCAGACAGACACAGCAAGGAAAAGACAGACAGGGCCTCAGAGGCCAGTGAGGCCTGAGGAAGGCTTAGTGTGGGAATCTTTACTGCCTAGCCTTGACATGTGGTCTCAGGCTGTCACACACTGTAGCTAATGTGCTGCTGTCCAGCTCTTAGCAAGTGCATCTCCATATAGAATAATGAATAGATGTGTTTTAAGGGACACAGTCCACCTGCCACACACCATGCTTAGCATTTTACCATATGTGTACCATCCAAGGAAGGACTTGTGATTATACCCATTTTGTAGATGGAGTAAAACAAGTCACAGAGAGTTAAAGGAACGTATCAGAAGCTCCATAGGCAGTACATTTTTGCAATAAGGGTTACTCTGGGGTCCAATCTCTTGGGCATTTGCCCCAAGCTCTGTTTAAGACAGGCAGTCACCTAGGGCTGTCCTTTAGAAGGTGTTCTGAGGATTTAACAGATCCTGTCTGTTATCTGGAATAGTTCTTGTGAGAGCCACTTTAGAGATAAGAACCAGAGCAAGCACCCAGAGCTGGGAGTCAGCTCATGGAAGCTAAAACCTTCAGAGCTGAGATCCCATGGTTGAAGAGATTGAGGCTTGAGAATTCAAGGCTTTCTTCATTGTGAACCAGAAAGTGGCTATGCCCGGAGATCTGCCTGGCTCAGAGCCCGAGCTTCTCTTTGCTCCCCTGTTCACTCCGTGCTTCCCCAACAGCTGAGGCAACCTCAGAGGGGAGAGCCACCCCTCTTTAGTAATTGCTTCCTGTCACTGCCCAAGTGTGCATCTAGTCAATAGTAAGGACCACCTGGCTAAAGGGCCACATGGTCCCCTCCCAGAAGACTCTCCCTATGTCCCTGGAGTCTCAGAAACCAGAAACCACATCTAGAGCTGCTGGCACCAACCAACATGTGTGATCACCGCTGTCTCTGATAATCCGAAGCTTGCTGTGTGTGTACACATGGCCGTGCATGTAAGCCTGGAGGCCAGAGGTTAACATCTGGTGTCTTCCTCAGATACTCTCTACCTTAAAACAATATCATTACATTTTTATCTATCTCTGTGTGTGTGTACAAGCATACTTGCAGCAGGGCAAAGGATAGGGTTAGGGGTAACAGTGTAGACACAGGTGCTCATACAGGCCAGGTTCAAGTCTCAGATCCCCAGCATGTATCATTCCTGTGCTAGTGTTTCAGGCAGGCACCAAAGGCCTGAACTGCATTTGTCTTCCTCCATGGGGAAAATAAAGGCTAGGCCAGGCTTGAGCAGGCCCTCTTGAACTCTGGTGTACTGCGAAACCTGCTCTCTGGAGGAACTGGACTTTCCTGTGAATCCTCATCCCATTCCTCACCCTGGGCTGTTCCCTGTCACCTTGTCCACCTAGAGACTGCAATGGGAAGGTAGAGGCAATTAAAAGAGGGAACCCTGGCTTTAGAGGCAGGCACAGTTGGAGGTGAGCCTGACTTTCAGACCTGCCATGAAAGACTTCTGTATAAGTCCTTCCAACTCTCAGTCAGACTCATGGTCACTGGGACCCTACAGAGGGCAAAACTGGCTACTGGGGTCCAGCTGCTTGTATAATGGAGGTCCTCAGGAAGGCCATCCTGGGATGCCCAGTGTGGAACACAATGGCAGAGACTGAGCCGCCAGGCAGGAGCTGTGCGGCTGCTGGGCAGTGCGGCCACTCTCAATAGCCCAGCTCTCCACAGCCACCTGGAGGGTAGTAACTGTGCAGAAATGGAGGGATGAACAGGTTGCCCTGGAAACCAACTTGGTGTCCAAACTCCAGTGCTAATCACTCTAGGCATTGGGGGGGGGGGGGGTGTCTGTTATTTAAATTGCCTTGAGAGAGTTTGTGTAAGCTTTGATTTCCCAGCTGAGGGTGAACACTCTGTCTCTCTTTCTCCTACCCCTTTCTTTCTCTACTAGAAGTTACTTTAACTATGTCCACCTTTTAGTCTTCTCTCTCCTCTCTCTCTCTCTCTCTCTCTCTCTCTCTCTCTCTCTCTCTCTCTCTCTCTCTCTCTCTCTCTCTCTCTCTCTCTTACTTTCTGAGCCCAGGTTGCAATTCCTTCCTCACACATAATGAAGACTCTGTCCTTCCATCAGGAGAATGTCTGCCTCACCTTCAGCTCAGGATCTGGGAAACTAGCTGAGACCAATCATAACGAACAGTTGGGTTCCAAAAAGCTCAGATGTTCGGAGTGGGAGATGTGGCATCAGACGTAAGTCATGCAAGTACATGGGAAAGGCATCTGACTGAGTCAGAGCTCTCTAGCGTGGCAGAACCTACAGAATGAATATGTATATGGAATCTATTGGAATGACTTACTGGCTGCAGTCCAACTAACCCAACATGGTCTTCAGCTGGGTATTTCAGCTGGACTTGTGTGTAAGCCGGAATCCTGAAGAAGTAGGCTCCAACAAATGTGCTGACAAGTAAGTGCAAGCAGGTGAAGAAGAGTGAGCCCTTCCCTCCTCCATTGTCCTCATGTAGGTCTCCAGCAGAAGGTATGGCCCAGATTAAAGGTATTCCTCAAGATGTAGATTAAAGGTGTGTGTTGGTCTGGATCAAAAGCTTGTGTCTTCCAGCCTCAAGATCTGGCTCACAGCTGTGCCTTCCATTTCTGGATTATATAGTTCATCCCAGATATAGTCAAGTTAATAACTCAGAATAGCCATCACAATGCACCCCTTGTCAACTTGATACAAATCAGATCTCATCTCCAAATGAAAATAATAGCCAGGTCCTAATAATGCCTAGCATGATAACTATCCCTCCAACAACTGCAAACACATTGTAAAGTTTAGAATAGGTCAATGTCCCTTGGGGAACATCCTTTTAGTATCACAAACTTAAATATGATAACCATTAACATCCTCTTAATTGATATTAAAGAAATCGAAAGAAAACACAAATATCTATACAAATTCATTCTTAACAAAATGAAGCAGGAGCACTCATGTTGATTATAATCCTCATTTCTGCAACTGGCCTTAGATGTCTTTTATAACTACCTTCCTCTACTACACATTCTGTATTTCCTCCACCCTCTGCAAGCACCTCAGCAGGTCTTGGCTCTTTCCTGGAGGAGGGACCCATACTTTCATTCCTGATTGGTCTGTGCCCTATGTCATCCTGTTTGGGTTAGGCCGTTGTAATTTTCCATTGAGACTTTAGTCACAGGACATGGTACTACTAACAGGCTCTCTAAAAGATCTCCTGCACTCCAGACATAATCCTTCTTACCTCCATTGTAGAAAGGCAATCCAATTTTCCCATGGTAATCTGGATCTATCTCCCCTCCTAATACTGTTATTCATTTCTTGGTTTAAGGGCATTAGAAGCCCACAATGACTAAGGGGTCATCTGAGCTTCTAGTTGAATGAAATGTTTGTTGTGACTCCTGGCAAGAGCACTTTCCTCTCTGGAGCCAAAACTAGGCCAGAAGAATTTAGGGTTGCAGGAACAGGAAGCAAAAACTTTCCTAAGGGGTCATTAGGAGTGATACTAAGAGAAACGATTCCCCTTTCTGTCCCTTAATTCCTGGATCCATGGATCCTGGCTATAGAAAAAACTGTATCTTGGATGCTGATTCAAGATCAAATACAACCTTCTAAAGAGCCCTCCGTGCTGCTGCCACCTAATTGTGACTGCAACTGTGTCTTCAAAAGGCCATTCCGTCTTTCTATCAGGCCATCTGCTTCAGGATGGTGGGGAACATGGGAAGACCAGTGGATTCCATGACCATTGGCCCACGGTCGCACTTCTCTGGCTCTGAAATGAGTTCCTTGGTCAGAAACAATAGAACATGGAGTACCATGATAGCGCATAAGGCATTCTATGAGTCCACGGATGGTGGTTTTGGCAGAAGCATTACATGAAGGAAAGGCAAATCCGTAACCAGAATAAGTATCTCTAGTAAGAACAAAACGTTGTCCTTTCCATGGAGGAAGTGGTCCAGTGTAGTCAACCTGCCACCAGGTTACTGGCTTGTCACCTCGAGGGATGGTACCATATCTGAGGATCAGTGTTGATTTGTGTTGTTAGCATATCTGACACTCAGCAGCAGCTGTAGCCAGGTCAGCCTTGGTGAGTGGAAATCCATGTTGTTGAGCCCATGCATAACCCCCATCTCTGCCACCATGGCCACTTTGTTCATGTGCCCATTGGGCAATGACAGGAATGGCTGCAGAAAGGTTGACTGTCCACAGAACAGGTCATCCTATCTATTTAATTTTGAACTCCTCTTAGGCTGAAGTCACCTTTTGATGAGCATTTATTTGGGACACAAATATCTTCACATCCTCTACCTATTTGAAGAGATCTATCCACTCACTTCTTCCCCAGATATCTTTCTGATCAATTTTCCCCTCATGTTCTTTCCAAGTCCCACACCATCCAGCCCATGCATTGTCTATAGCCCATGAGTCGGTGAACAATCCTACAGTGGCCATTTCTTCTCTCAAACAAACTACAATGTCATGTGTACTGCCTGAAGTTCTGCCCACTGTGAAGATTTCCCTTCACCTGTATCTTTCAGGATTGTCCCAGGAAGGGGCTATAATGCTACATCTGTCTACTTCTGGGTGGTGCCTGCATAATATGCTGAACCATCAGTAATCCAGGCCCTAGTTTTTTTCTTCCTCATCAACTGATCATCGGGAACACCCCATGATTCTTTAGGTACATGCTTGGCAGCAGGTGGCATTATAACAGGAGTAGAAACCATAGGCATTTGGGCAACTTCCTCATGTAACTTGCTTTGTCTTCAGGACCTGCTTGGGCCCAATCACATATATATCACTTCTATTTGATAATAGATTGCTGCTGTGCACATCTTACTTTATGGCTTGGTAGGTCCAATAGTACTCAGATCATGATGAGCAGTTCAGGTCACATGGCAACTTGATGGCCCATTGTCAAATGTTCAGTTTCCACTAAGACCCAGCAGCAGACCAAGGGCTGTCTTTCAAAGGGAGACTAGTTGTCTTCAACTGATGATAGAGCCTTGCTCCAAAATCCCAAATATCACTTCTGTGATCTACTTGTAGGGGCCTGCCAAAGGCTCCAAACAGCATCCCTACCTGCCACTGACACATCAAGTGCGATCAGGTCCAAGTGGTAAAGCAGCCTGTTCAACAGTTGAAGAGTTTTCTCCAGTTCCAGGCCCCACGCAAAGCTAGCAGCTTTCCAAGTCACTTGGTAAATGGGCCTGAGTAATGGCCCACATGAGTAATGTGCTGTCTCCAGACTCCAAATAATCCCATTAAACATTGTGCTTCTTCCTTGGTGGTGGGAGGGGCCACGTGCAATAACTTATCTTTCACCTTAAAAGAAATATCTCTGCATGCCCCACACCATTGGGCTCCTAAGAATTTCACTGAGGTAGACAGTCCTTGAATTTGATTGGATTTATTTCCCATCCTGATATAAATATATGTTACCCATGAGTCCAAAGTGGTTGCTACCGCCTGCTCACCTGGTCCAATCAGCATAATGTCATCAGTATAGTGTACCAGTGTGACATTTTGTGGAAGAGACAGACGATCAAGATTCTTTCTAAGTTATAACACATGGCACAGGAGTTAATATATCCTTGAAGCAAAACTTTAAAGGTACACTGTTGGCCTTGCCAATTGAAAGAAAAACCCTTCTGGTGGTCCTTATGGACAGGTACTGAGAAAAGGGTATTTGCTAGATCAATAGCTGCATACCGGGTACCAGGAGATGTGTTAATTTGCTTAAGTAAGGAAACTACTTCTGTTGCAGCAGCTGAAATCGGATTACTACCTGATTTAGTTTTCAGTAGTCAAATGTCATTCATTCTCCATGATCCATCTGTCTACTGAACTGCCCAGATAGGAGAGTTAAAGGGAGATGTGGTGGGAACCACCACCCCTTCATCTTTCAAGCCCTTGATTGTGGCATTAATTTCTGCAGTTCCTCTAAGGATACAATACTGTTTTTGATTCACTATTTTCTTTGGCAGAGGCAACTCTAAAGGCTTCCATTTAACCTTTCTAACCATTATAGCTCTCACTCCATGGGTCAGGGAACTAATGTGAGAATTTTGCCAACTTCTAAGTATATCCATCCCAATTATACATTCTGAAACCGGGGAAATATCCACAGGGTGAGTTAGGAGAACTTCTGGACCTACAGTGAGTCAGCCATTAGCCAAAACTCCATTTATCACCTGGCCTCCTACTTTAACTGGAAGGTCACATGTTTCTTGGGATCTCCTGGAACCAACATCAGTTCAAAACCAGTATCCAGTAGACCCCAGAAAGTCTGATTGTTTCCTTTCCCCCAATATACAGTTACCCTTGTTAAAGGCCGTAGGTTCCTCCGGGGGAAGAGCTGGAGAAAGACTAACAGAAAAACATGTAGGTGTCTTATCAAGATCCTTCCTCAGGGGAACCTGGCTAGCTCATCACTCAAGGGTTTCCGAGTCTGCAAACTGGCTCAAGTCTTGGTTCACTGGCCAAGATTGCCTTTTTGCCATGACCCAATGTAGACTTTCTCTCATTTGTTCAAGAATGTTTCTGCTTATATAGATCAAACAGAAATGCAGTAAGCTTCTTATTTCATGCCCGGAAACACCATGATTAATTAGCCAGTACGAAAGGTTCATAAAAGTCATGCCATTATAAAATTCACCTTGCCTGTGCTGACCTTCAGGGTTAGGTCATTAAGAACATTGTTTTGTCGATGCTGCCTATCGTGATAACTACAATTCAGTGCTGCCACCTGGCCCTTGCTACCTCGGGGCCCAATTAAACCCACTGCCTTTAATTTATCCAGATGAGCAGCAGCATCTCCAATGCTAAGGTCTGGCACAAGGAAAAGGACAAGAACAAAACTCTTCAAATGTGTTGGTGCCTCTCTCACCAGTTTGTGTCTTATAGAATTCCTGAAGGGCGTGTCTTCTGGGCCTTCCCATTGTGGAGAATTAGGTTTTACACACTCTAGCGTTGTAATTTCCCTGAGCTTTCAAATCCTTTCATCAACACTAAGCTAAGGAATATCAGTCATCTTTAACTCCTTTTCAGTAGGCCATCTTCTGATGAACGCTTCAACCAACCAGTCAAAGAGACTTTTGAAACCTTTTTTTTAACTATCTGAGCTTATATATTAAGCCTAGAATCTCTGCTCAGAGGGTCCATATCAATAAATTCAACCTGATCTAGTTTTATGTTCTTTCCACCATTATCCCACACCCTAAAAATCCATTCTCACAGATATTCCCCAGACTTGTGCTTGAATGAATTAGCAAAGTCATGAAGCTCTTAAGTAAGGACTCCTCAGAGACTACACTCTCTACCTCCCCTCTAGGGACCTGCTTTGCTGACACCCTCTGATGCTGAGAGTTGAATTTTCATTGTAATTCAGCCAACCTTATAATGATGGCTTTGGTTTGATTTCTACAGCCTGAGTTGTACAACTGCTGAAGAGAAGATTCTCTTCAAGGGCATACTTAGAAAACTTTAGATTGTTTATTTGCATCTGGAGCCAGTCAATTTTATCATGCAGCTCATTTCTATCCTTTATCAATTTATCCAGAGATGCTAAAAGAAAGCAACCAGCAAAACCATTG